>NC_057800.1:701198149-701225362 GCF_018294505.1 Triticum aestivum
AAGAACATTTTCCTGACGTTGATAATTCCAGGACCCAACTATTCGGGGGAAAATATGAATGTGTACATGCAGCCGCTTAAGGACGAATTGCAAGAAGCCTGGGATAATGGGTTCAAGACATACGATGCCTTTAGCAAACGGAACTTTATAATGCGTGTCTGGTATGTACTCGACGCATGACTTGCTGGCGTATGCGCTATTCGTTGGCTGGTGTGTGCATGGAAGGTTCCTGTGCCCCACATGCAAGGGAGCTCTTGAGTTTCGTTGGCTTCAGGTCGGTCGCAAGTTTTCTTTCTTCGACATGCATAGACAGTTCCTGGATCCTCGCCATAAGTTCGGGAAAGACAAGAAGAACTTCATCAGGGGTAGAGTTGTCAAAAACTCTGCACCACCTGCATTGACAGGCCAACAGACCCTGGATCAGTTAAACGCTCTCGAGCCAGATCCACAACGTCCAGGTACTTCAAGGGGTATAATACTAAGCACGCGTGGACTCACAAAACATGCTTATGGGATCTGCCTTACTTCAAAGACCTCCTTTGCCCACACAACATCGACGTGATGCACACTGAGAAGAATATCGCCGAGGCACTTTTTGGTACATTGTTCGGCATAGATGGGAAGTCAAAGGATAATACTAAGGCTAGAGTCGATCTGGAGGCGCTATGTGATAGGCTGTTACAAAACATGAAAGAACCGAAAGGAAAGCAGAACTGGACGAAGCCAAAGGCATGGTTCAATCTTGGAAGGCCAGCTGTGAGGGAAATTCTCTTGTGGGTGCAACAGCAGTTGATGTTCCCTGATGGGTATGTAGCGAATCTAAAGAGGGGAGAGAATCTTGATAAACTGAAGATATTTGGTCTCAAGAGTCATGATTGGCACATATGGATTGAGCGCGTAATGCCGGTGATGTTGTGTGGCTTCATCCCTGAGGATGAATGGCTAGTACTGGCAGAACTCAGCTATTTCTTCTGTGTTCTTTGTGCGAAAGAACTATCGCCTGGCATGCTAGAAGAAATGGAAGAGTTGGCGCCGGAGTTGATCTGCAAGTTAGAGAAGATCTTTCCACCGGGCTTCTTTAATCCAATGCAGCATTTGATTTTGCATCTCCCGACCGAGGCAAGATTGGGGGGGCCCGTGCAAAATCATTGGTGCTACCCAACTGAGAGGATGCAGAAGACGCTTCGAGAAAAATGTAAAAATAAACATAGAATTGAAGCATTGATGGCTGAGGCATTCATCATAGAGGAGGCGGCAAACTTCGTAACGGCGCACTACGAAGCCAAAAATCGTCATTTGCATAATCCGAAGCCTCGGTACAATGCTGACGAGCCTAAAAAGGGTGGATCCAACCTCAGCCTATTCAAAGGGAATCTCGCACCAGCTAGTGTTTCACGTCCAGTATCTTTGGATAACGAAGAATGGCGGACCATTTCATTGTATATCTTCAACAACGTGATAGAAGTGCGGTCGTACATCGAGTAAGTTCTTGGTACATTGTTTCGCAACTTCTATTTCCTTTGAACTGCTCTTATTCCTGGATATGTCATACAGTCGATACGTCGCCATATTCTCGTATGGAGCGGAGATCCAAAAGGATTCCGTCGAAGAGTATGAGCTTCTCGCAAAGCAAGGAGGCGGCTATCCCGGTTTCATCTCTTGGTTCAAACAAACGGTAATTTCTATTAGACAATTTCATTTCATTCGCTAATTTGTGCATAATGCAACAATCCTTTCATATTAAACTTGTAGGCTAATTCAGAGTCTATGGACGCCGAATTGAGACAAGTCGCTAATGGTTTTGACTATAAGGTCCGTTCATTTGACAAGTACGACATCAACGTGTATCGCTTTCGTACCTATGGCAAAGAGCTATCTATGGCCGACCGAAAGTCTACAAATTGTTGTGTATCTTCTATCGGCGAAGGAGGTACCGAGTATTATGGGAGAGTTGAAGCAATTTATGAACTTCTGTTCTATGGTGAAAACCCACTGAATGGCGTAGTCTTCAAATGTTATTGGTTTCAGTCGAAGGAGACTAGAAGGACTCATGAACATATAGGGCTAGTTGAAATCAACCAAAGCACCCATTTAGATGTTCCTGATGTCTATATTACGGCTCAACAGGCGACCCAAGTATTCTATCTACCGTGGGCCTGCCAAACTAATCCAAATCTGAAAGGTTGGGATGTCGTTTATGAAGTGCCGCCACGTGCTAGACTTTCTCCCCCAAAGGAAGAGCATTATGAACCTCACATTAACCCAGACACATATGAAGGAGAATTCTTCCAAGAGACACGTCTTTCCAAAAAGCGTTTCGAGAACCGCTATACTTCACCCCAAAACATTGAAGTAGACAGCGACAATGAATCCGACATCACCCCAGAGGAGGAACAAGAAGAGCCGGAACAAGAAGAGGTTACTGCTGCGGATGACCTGTCAATGCTTGACCGATTACGTCAAGGTGGCCTTGCACATGTTGATGCCAATGAACCCTATGAGCCCATCATTGATTATAGTGATGATGATGATTATGCATTTATTGATGATACTGATCGAGATTATTAGTAGTGTCAGGTATTCAATTTTTTTATGTTGTACTTGATGATGATACACTTAAGTGATATACATATTATTATTCATGTCGGTACTTTTTTATGTTGTACTAATTTCGTTTATTCTTTGTCATGGCAGGTGTTGAAAGATGGTGGGCGCTGGTCGGGAGCGCGCCGAGGCCCCTTCTTCGTCGGCGCGTGGTGCGAGGTCTTCCATTCCACACGCACCTCTCCGCCGAGCGTTGCTGGACAGTATAGTGACATCGTCGGGCCCTTCTTCGTCGACCGCGGTGCCCAGCAGGGGACGAGGTAAGAAGAAGAGAGGAGGTGGAGCACGTGGTCGCGGGAGAGGAGGTAGGGTGACTCTTACGGCGCCTTCCTCGCCGCTGCCCCCAGCTATTTCACCCGAGCACGTGACTGCTAGGGTGGACTCGTCTAAGGAGGAGGCTGCACGGACTCCGGTCCACGAGCCTCAGGTCCACGGGTCTTCGGCCCACAAGCCTCGGGTCGACGGGCCTTCGACCCACGAGACTTGGGCCCACGAGACCCCGAAGGACCACACGTCTGGATGGGGTACCTGGTCGGGTCAGCCTAAGGAGCCGAGTGGCCACGCTGATGATGGCGGGGACCCGAGTGGCCATGCTGATGATGGCGGGGAGCCGACTGATGAGGAGGGGGAGGAGGGGGCAACGTCTACCAGCGTGGTGCTACACGGCTCCCGTCCGTGCCGACGACCCGTGAGCAGAGGTGGTTGATTTTCCCTGATGGGGAGAGGTAAGTGCATTTAATCTTTTTGTACCTTCTGCATTCACGTTTCTTCAAATAACTGATGTGTTGGCCTTATCATGCTGTAGGGGTTGGGACCACCATGAAAGTGTCCGCCGGCCCAACTCCGTCCTTGGAGTTCTAATTCGGCTGACATCACTCGGCGGACGGCAAAGGCCTTCCGAAGTTTGCCGTCAGCGGCGGACGGCAAAGGCCTGCCGTTAACCACCTAACGGAGTAACAGCGCATTTATTGCCGTCTGCACTCTTTGCCGTCCGCTGCTGATGGCAAAGGCTCCTTTGCCGTCAGCCGCCGAAGCAGACGGCAAAGTACCTCTTTGCCGAACCTTACTTTGTCGTCACCTTTTGCTGTCCGCAGCGGACGGCAAAGACCTTTGCCGTCAGCCATCCATGCCTTTGTCGTCTGCCGTGGCAGATGGCAAAGTAGCTGATTCCTGTAGTGCACGTTCCCGAAAACGATCGAGGACGGAGCCAAAAACCTAATTCCACTGCCGCAACTTTCTGTATCCACGAGATCCCATCTTGGGGCCTGTTCCGGAGCTCCGCCGGAGGGGGCATCAATCACGGAGGGCTTCTACATCATCATCCAAGTCCCTCCGATGAAGTGTGAGTAGTTTACTTCAGACCTATGGGTCCATAGCTAGTAGCTAGATGGCTTCTTCTCTCTTTTTGGATCTCAATACAATGTTCTCCCCCTCTCTCGTGGAGATCTATTCAATGTAATCTTCTTTTTGCGGTGTGTTTGTTGAGACCGATGAATTGTGGGTTTATGATCAAGTCTATCTATGAATAATATTTGAATATTCTCTGAATTCTTTTATGTATGATTGGTTATCTTTGCATGTCTCTTTGAATTATCAGTTTGGTTTGGCCTACTAGATTGGTTGTTCTTGCCATGGGAGAAGTGCCTAGCTTTGGGTTCGATCTTGCGGTGTCCTTTCCTAGTGACATAAGTGGCAGCAAGGCACGTATTGTATCGTTGCCATCGAGGATAACAAGATGGAGTTTTTATCATATTGCATGAAACTATCCCTCTACATCATGTCATCTTGCTTAAGGCGTCACTCTGTTTTTAACTTAATACTCTAGATGCATGCTGGATAGCGGTCGATGAGTGGAGTAATAGTAGTAGATGCAGAATCGTTTTGGTCTACTTGTCTCGGACGTGATGCCTATATACATGACCATACCTAGATATTCTCATAACTATGCTAAATTCTGTCAATTGCTCGACAGTAATTTGTTCACCCACCGTAGTGTTGGGGAACGTCGTAATTTCAAAAAAAATCCTACACACATGCAAGATCATGGTGATGCATAGCAACGAGAGGGAAGAGTATGATCTACGTACCCTTGTAGATCGACAACAGAAGCATTAACTTGGTTGATGTAGTCGTACGTCTTCACGGCCCGACCGATCAAGCACCGAAACTACGGCACCTCCGAGTTCTAGCACACGTTCAGCTCGATGACGATCCCCGGACTCCGATCCAGCAAAGTGTCAGGGAAGAGTTCCATCAGCACGACGGCGTGGTGACGATCTTGATGTGCTACCGTCGCAGGGCTTCGCCTAAGCACCGCTACAATATTATCGAGGACTATGGTGGAAGGGGGCACCGCACACGGCTAAGAATATGATCACGTGGATCAACTTGTGTCTCTAGGGGTGTCCCATGCCTCCGTATATAAAGGCTCAAAAGGGGGGGCTGGCCGGCCAAGAGGTGGTGCGCCAGGAGGAGTCCTACTCCTTCCGGGAGTAGGACTCCCCCCCTTTCCTAGTTGGAATAGGATTCGCGGAGGGGGGAAAAGAGGAGAGAGAGGAGGAAGAGGGGCCGGCCCCTCTCCTTGTCCTATTTGGACCAAGGGGGGGAGGGGCGCGCGGCCCATCTCTGGCCACCTCTCCTCTCTTTCACTAAGGCCCATATACTTCCCGGGGGGTTCCGGTAACCTCCGGTACTCCGGTAAAATCCCGATTTCACCCGGAACACTTCCGATATCCAAACATAGGCTTCCAATATATCAATCTTTATGTCTCGACCATTTCGAGACTCCTCGTCATGTCCGTGATCACATCCGGGACTCCGAACAACCTTCGGTACATCAAAATGCATAAACTCATAATATAACTGTCATCGTAACCTTAAGCGTGCGGACCCTACGGGTTCGAGAACAATGTAGACATGACCGAGACATGTCTCCGGTCAATAACCAATAGCGGAACCTAGATGCTCATATTGGCTCCTACATATTCTACGAAGATCTTTTATCGGTCAGACCGCATAACAACATACGTTGTTCCCTTTGTCATCGGTATGTTACTTGCCCGAGATTCGATCGTCGGTATCCAATACCTAGTTCAATCTCGTTACCGGCAAGTCTCTTTACTCGTTCCATAATACATCATCTCACAACTAACTCATTAGTTGCAATGCTTGCAAGGCTTATGTGATGTGCATTACCGAGAGGTCCCAGAGATACCTCTCCGACAATCGGAGTGACAAATCCTAATCTCGAAATACGCCAACCCAACATGTAACTTTGGAGACACCTGTAGAGCTCCTTTATAATCACCCAGTTACGTTATGACGTTTGGTAGCACACAAAGTGTTCCTCCGGCAAATGGGAGTGGCATAATCTCATAGTCATAGGAACATGTATAAGTCATGAAGAAAGCAATAGCAACATACTAAACGATCGGGTGCTAAGCTAATGGAATGGGTCATGTCAATCAGATCATTCATCTAATGATGTGATCCTGTTAATCAAATGACAACTCTTTGTCCATGGTTAGGAAACATAACCATCTTTGATCAACAAGCTAGTCTAGTAGAGGCATACTAGTGACACTCTGTTTGTCTATGTATTCACACATGTATTATGTTTCCGGTTAATACAATTCTAGCATGAATAATAAACTTTTATCATGATATATGAGGAAATAAATAATAACTTTTTTATTGCCTCTAGGGCATATTTCCTTCAGTCTCCCACTTGCACTAGAGTCAATAATCTAGATTACACAGTAATGATTCTAACACCCATGGAGCCTTGGTGCTGATCATGTTTTGCTCGTGGAAGAGGCTTAGTCAACGGGTCTGCTACATTCAGATCCGTATGTATCTTGCAAATCTCTATGTCTCCCACCTGGACTAGATCCCGGATGGAATTGAAGCGTCTCTTGATGTGCTTGGTTCTCTTGTGAAATCTGGATTCCTTTGCCAAGGCAATTGCACCAGTATTGTCACAAAAGATTTTCATTGGACCTGATGCACTAGGTATGACACCTAGATCGGATATGAACTCCTTCACCCAGACTCCTTCATTCGCTGCTTCCGAAGCAGCTATGTATTCCACTTCACACGTAGATCCCGCCACGACGCTCTGTTTAGAACTGCACCAACTGACAGCTCCACCATTTAATGCAAACACGTATCCGGTTTGCGATTTAGAATCGTCTGGATCAGTGTCAAAGCTTGCATCAACGTAACCATTTACAATGAGCTCTTTGTCACCTCCATATACGAGAAACATATCCTTAGTCCTTTTCAGGTACTTCAGGATGTTCTTGACCGCTGTCCAGTGATCCACTCCTGGATTACTTTGGTACCTCCCTGCTAGACTTATAGCAAGGCACACATCCGGTCTGGTACACAACATTGCATACATGATAGAGCCTATGACTGACGCATAGGGAACATCTTTCATTTTCTCTCTATCTCCTGTAGTCGTCGGGCATTGAGTCTGACTCAACTTCACACCTTGTAACACAGGCAAGAACCCTTTCTTTGCTTGATCCATTTTGAACTTCTTTAAAATCTTGTCAAGGTATGTGCTTTGTGAAAGTCCAATTAAGCATCTTGATCTATCTCTATAGATCTTTATGCCTAATATGTAAGCAGCTTCACCGAGGTCTTTCATTGAAAAACTCTTATTCAAGTATCCCTTTATGCTATCCAGAAATTCTATATCATTTCCAATCAGTAATATGTCATCCACATATAATATCAGAAATGCTATAGAGCTCCCACTCACTTTCTTGTAAATACAGGCTTCTCCAAAGGTCTGTATAAAACCAAATGCTTTGATCACACTATCAAAGTGTTTATTCCAACTCCAAGAGGCTTGCACCAGTCCATAAATGGATCGCTGGAGCTTGCACACTTTGTTAGCTCCCTTTGGATCGACAAAACCTTCCGGTTGCATCATATACAACTCTTCTTCCAGAAATCCATTCAGGAATGCAGTTTTGACATCCATCTGCCAAATTTCATAATCATAAAATGCGGCAATTGCTAACATGATTCGGACAAACTTAAGCATCGCTACGGGTGAGAAGGTCTCATCGTAGTCAACCCCTTGAACTTGTCGAAAACCTTTTGCGACAAGTCGAGCTTTGTAGACAGTAATATTACCATCAGCGTCAGTCTTCTTCTTGAAGATCCATTTATTCTCAATTGCTTGCCGATCATCGGGCAAGTCAACCAAAGTCCATACTTTGTTCTCATACATGGATCCCATCTCAGATTACATGGCTTCAAGCCATTTTTCGGAATCTGGGCTCACCATCGCTTCTTCATAGTTCGTAGGTTCATCATGATCTAGTAGAATGACTTCCAGAACAGGATTTCCGTACCACTCTGGCGCGGATCTTACTCTGGTTGATCTACGGGGTTCAGTAGTATCTTGTTCTGAAGTTTCATGATCATTAACATTAGCTTCCTCACTAATTGGTGTAGGTGTCGCAGAAACAGGTTTCTGTGATGTACTACTTTCCAATAAGGGAGCAGGTACAGTTACCTCGTCAAGTTCTACTTTCCCCCCACTCACTTCTTTCGAGAGAAACTCCTTCTCTAGAAAGGATCCATTCTTAGCAACGAATGTCTTGCCTTCAGATCTGTGATAGAAGATGTACCCAATAGTCTCCTTTGGGTATCCTATGAAGACACATTTCTTCGATTTGGGTTCAAGCTTATCAGGTTGAAGCTTTTTCACATAAGCATCGCAGCCCCAAACTTTAAGAAACGACAACTTTGGTTTCTTGCCAAACCATAGTTCATAAGGTGTCGTCTCAACAGATTTTGATGGTGCCCTATTTAACGTGAATGCGGCCGTCTCTAAAGCATAACCCCAAAATGATAGCGGTAAATTTGTAAGAGACATCATAGATCGCACCATATCAAGTAAAGTACAATTACGACGTTCGGACACACCATTACGCTGAGGTGTTCCGGGTGGCGTGAGTTGCGAAACTATTCCGCATTGTTTCAGATGTAGACCAAACTCGTAACTCAAATATTCTCCTCCACGATCAGATCGCAGAAACTTTATTTTCTTGTTACGATGATTTTCAACTTCACTCTGAAATTCTTTGAACTTTTCAAATGTTTCAGACTTATGCTTCATTAAGTAGATATACCCATATCTGCTTAAATCATCTGTGAAGGTGAGAAAATAACGATATCCGCCACGAGCCTCAACATTCATCGGACCACATACATCTGTATGTATGATTTCCAACAAATCTGTTGCTCTCTCCGTTGTATCGGAAAACGGAGTTTTAGTAATCTTGCCCATAAGGCACAGTTCGCAAGTACCAAGTGATTCATAATCAAGAGGTTCCAAAAGTCCATCGGTATGGAGTTTCTTCATGCTCTTTACACCGATATGACCTAAACGGCAGTGCCACAAATAAGTTGCACTATCATTATCAACTCTGCATCTTTTGGCTTCAACATTATGAATATGTGTGTTACTACTATCGAGATTCATCAAAAATAGACCACTCTTCAAAGGTGCATGACCATAAAAGATATTACTCATATAAATAGAACAACCATTATTCTCTGATTTAAATGAATAACCGTCTCACATTAAACAAGATCCAGATATAATGTTCATGCTCAACGCTGGCACCAAATAACAATTATTTAGGTCTAATACTAATCCTGAAGGTAGATGTAGAGGCAGCGTGCTGACCGTGATCACATCGACTTTAGAACCATTCCCCACGCGCATCGTCACCTCGTCCTTTGCCAGTGTTCGCTTAATCCGTAGTCCCTGTTTCGAGTTGCAAATATTAGCAACAGAACCAGTATCAAATACCCAGGTGCTACTGCGAGTATTAGTAAGGTACACATCAATAACATGTATATCACATATACCTTTGTTCACCTTGCCATCCTTCTTATCTGCCAAATACTTGGGGCAGTTCTGCTTCCAGTGACCAGTCTGCTTGCAGTAGAAGCACTCAGTTTCAGGCTTAGGTCCAGACTTGGGTTTCTTCTCTTGAGCAGCAACTTGCTTGCTGTTCTTCTTGAAGTTCCCCTTCTTCTTCCCTTTGCCCTTTTTCTTGAAACTAGTGGTCTTGTTGACCATCAACACTTGATGCTCCTTTTTGATTTCTACCTCCGCAGCTTTCAGCATTGCGAAGAGCTCGGGAATAGTCTTATTCATCCCTTGCATATTATAGTTCATCACAAAGCTCTTGTAGCTTGGTGGCAGTGATTGGCGAATTCTGTCAATGACGCAATCATCTGGAAGATTAACTCCCATCTGAATCAAGTGATTATTATACCCAGACATTTTGAGTATATGCTCACTGACAGAATTGTTCTCCTCCATCTTGTAGCTATAGAACTTATTGGAGACTTCATATCTCTCAATCCGGGCATTTGCTTGAAATATTAACTTCAACTCCTGGAACATCTCATATGCTCCATGACGTTCAAAACGTCGTTGAAGTCCCGATTCTAAGCCGTAAAGCATGGCACACTAAACTATCGAGTAGTCATCAGCTTTGCTCTGCCAGACGTTCATAACATCTGGTGTTGCTCCAGCAGCAGGCCTGGCACCCAGCGGTGCTTCCAGGACGTAATTCTTCTGTGCAGCAATGAGGATAATCCTCAAGTTACGGCACAGTCCGTGTAATTGCTACCATCATCTTTCAACTTTGCTTTCTCAAGGAACGCATTAAAATTTAACGGAACAACAGCACGGGCCATTTATCTACAATTAACATAAACAAGCAAGATACTATCAGGGACTAAGTTCATGATAAATTTAAGTTCAATTAATCATATTACTCAAGAACTCCCACTTAGATAGACATCCCTCTAATCATCTAAGTGATCACGTGATCCAAATCAACTAAACCATAACCGATCATCACGTGAAATGGAGTAGTTTTCAATGGTGAACATCGCTATGTTGATCATATCTACTATATGATTCACGCTCGATCTTTCGATCTCAGTGTTCCGAGGCCATATCTGCATATGCTAGGCTCGTCAAGTTTAACCTGAGTATTCTGCGTGTGCAAAACTGGCTTGCACCCGTTGTAGATGGACGTAGAGCTTATCACACCCGATCATCACGTGGTGTCTGGGCACGACGAACTTTGGCAACAGTGCATACTCAGGGAGAACACTTTTATCTTGAAATTTAGTGAGAGATCATCTTATAATGCTACCGTCAATCAAAGCAAGATAAGATGCATAAAAGATAAACATCACATGCAATCAATATAAGTGATATGATATGGCCATCATCATCTTGTGCTTGTGATCTCCATCTCCGAAGCACCGTCATGATCACCATCGTCACCGGCGTGACACCTTGATCTCCATCGTACCATCGTTGTCGTCTCGCCAATCTTATGCTTCTACGACTATCGCTACCGCTTAGTGATAAAGTAAAGCATTACAGGGCGATTGCATTGCATACAATAAAGTGACAACCATATGGCTCCTGCCAGTTGCCGATAACTCAGTTACAAAACATGATCATCTCATACAATAAAATTTAGCATCATGTCTTGACCATATCACATCACAACATGCCCTGCAAAAACAAGTTAGACGTCCTCTACTTTGTTGTTGCAAGTTTTACGTGGCTGCTACGGGCTTATGCAAGAACCAATCTTACCTACGCATCAAAACCACAACGATAGTTTGTCAAGTTGGTGTCGTTTTAACCTTCGCAAGGACCGGGCGTAGCCACACTTGGTTCAACTAAAGTTGGAGAAACTGTCACCCGCAAGCCACCTATGTGCAAAGCACGTCGGGAGAACTGGTCTCGCGTAAGCGTATGCGTAATGTCGGTCTGGGCCGCTTCATCCAACAATACCGCAGAACCAAAGTATGACATGCTGGTAAGCAGTATGACTTATATCGCCCACAACTCACTTGTGTTCTACTCGTGCAAATAACATCAACACATAAAACCTAGGCTTTGATACCACTGTTGGGGAACGTAGTAATTTCAAAAAAAATCCTACGCACACGCAAGATCATGGTGATGCATAGCAACGAGAGGGGAGAGTATGATCTACGTACCCTTGTAGATCGACAACGGAAGCATTAACTTGGTTGATGTAGTCGTACGTCTTCACGGCCCGACCGATCAAGCACCAAAACTACGGCACCTCCGAGTTCTAGCACACGTTCAGCTCGATGACGATCCCCGGACTCCGATCCAGCAAAGTGTCGGGGAAGAGTTCCGTCAGCACGACGGCGTGGTGACGGTCTTGATGTGCTACCGTCGCAGGGCTTCGCCTAAGCACCGCTACAATATTATCGAGGACTATGGTGGAAGGGGGCACCGCACACCGCTAAGAATATGATCACGTGGATCAACTTGTGTCTCTAGGGGTGTTCCGTGCCTCCATATATAAAGGCTCAAAAGGGGGGGCTGGCCGGCCAAGAGGTGGTGCGCCAGGAGGAGTCCTACTCCTTCTGGGAGTAGGACTCCCCCCCTTTCCTAGTTGGAATAGGATTCGTGGAGCGGGGAAAAGAGGAGAGAGAGGAGGAAGGGGGGCCAACCCCCTCTCCTTGTCCTATTCGGACCAAGGGGGGAGGGGCGTGCGGCCCATCACTGGCCACCTCTCCTCTCTTCCACTAAGGCCCACTAAGGCCCATATACTTCCCGGGGGGTTCCGGTAACCTCCGGTACTCCAGTAAAATCCCGATTTCACCCGGAACACTTCCGATATCCAAACATAGGCTTCCAATATATCAATCTTTATGTCTCGACCATTTCGAGACTCCTCGTCATGTCCGTGATCACATCCGGGACTCCGAATAACCTTCGGTACATCAAAATGCATAAACTCATAATATAACTGTCATCGTAACCTTAAGTGTGCGGACCCTACGGGTTCGAGAACAATGTAGACATGACCGAGACATGTCTCCGGTCAATAACCAATAGCGGAACCTGGATGCTCATATTGGCTCCTACATATTCTACGAAGATCTTTTATCGGTCAGACCGCATAACAACATACGTTGTTCCCTTTGTCATCGGTATGTTACTTGCCCGAGATTCGATCGTCGGTATCCAATACCTTGTTCAATCTCGTTACCGGCAAGTCTCTTTACTCGTTCCATAATACATCATCTCACAACTAACTCATTAGTTGCAATGCTTGCAAGGCTTATGTGATGTGCATTACCGAGAGGGCCCAGAGATACCTCTCCGACAATCGGAGTGACAAATCCTAATCTCGAAATACGCCAACCCAACATGTACCTTTGGAGACACCTGTAGAGCTCCTTTATAATCACCCAGTTACGTTGTGACGTTTGGTAGCACACAAAGTGTTCCTCCGGCAAATGGGAGTTGCATAATCTCATAGTCATAGGAACATGTATAAGTCATGGAGAAAGCAATAGCAACATACTAAATGATCGGGTGCTAAGCTAATGGAATGGGTCATGTCAATCAGATCATTCATCTAATGATGTGATCCTGTTAATCAAATGACAACTCTTTGTCCATGGTTAGGAAACATAACCATCTTTGATCAACAAGCTAGTCTAGTAGAGGCATACTAGTGACACTCTGTTTGTCTATGTATTCACACATGTATTATGTTTCCGGTTAATACAATTCTAGCATGAATAATAAACTTTTATCATGATATATAAGGAAATAAATAATAACTTTATTATTGCCTCTAGGGCATATTTCCTTCACGTAGAATACTTATGCTCTTGAGAGAAGCCACTAGTGAAACCTATGGCCCCGGGGTCTCTTTCTCATCATATCAATCTCCATCACTTTATTATTGCTTTGCTTTTACTTTGCTTTTACTTTATTTACTTTGCATCTCTATACCAAAAATACCAAAAATATTATTTATCATCTCTATCAGATCTCACTTTCGTAAGTGACTGTGAAGGGATTGACAACCCCTAAGTGCATTGGTCGCATTGAGATATTGTTTTTGTGTAGGTACGAGGGACTCGAGCGTAGCCTCCTACTGGATTGATATCGTGGTTCTCAAAAACTGAGGGAAATACTTACGCTACTTTGCTGCATCATCCCTTCCTCTTCGGGGAAATCCAACGCAGTGCTCAAGAGGTAGCAAACAATAAAAAATTATAGATATGTTGGAGACGTATCACTCAACGCTGGCACCAAATAACAATTATTTAGGTCTAAAACTAATCCCGAAGGTAGATGTAGAGGTAGCGTGCCGACGGCGATCACATCGACTTTGGAACCATTTTCCACGCGCATCATCACCTCGTCCTTAGCCAATCTTCGCTTAATCTGTAGCCCCTGTTTCGAGTTGCAAATATTAGCAATAGAACCAGTATCAAATACCCGGGCGCTACTGCGAGCATTAGTAAGGTACACATCAATAATATTTATATCAAATATACCTTTCACTTTGCCATCCTTCTTCTCCGCCAAATACTTGGGGCAGTTCCGCTTCCAGTGACCAGTCCATTTGTAGTAGAAGCACTTAGTCTCGGGCTTAGGTCTAGACTTGGGTTTCTTTACTTGAGCAACAACTGGCTTGCTATTCTTTTTGAAGTTCCCCTTCTTTCCTTTACCCTTTTTCTTGAAACTGGTGGTCTTGTTGACTATCAACACTTGATGCTCCTTCTTGATTTCTACCTCCGCAGCCTTTAGCATCACGAAGAGCTCAGAAATCGTCTTATCCAGCCCTTGCATACTATAGTTCATCATGAAGCTCTTGTAGCTTGGTGACAGTGATTGAAGAACTCTGTCAATGACACTATCATCAGGAAGATTCACTCCCATCTGAGTCAAGTGGTTGTGGTACCCAGACATTCTGAGTATATGTTCACTGACAGAATTATTCTTCTCCATTTTTCCGCTGTAGAACTTATTGGAGACTGCATATCTCTCAATCTGGGCATTTGCTTGAAATATTAACTTCAACTCCTGGAACATCTCATATGCTCCATAATGTTCAAAACATCGTTCAAGTCCCGGTTTTAAGCTGTAAAGCATGGCACACTGAACTATCGAATAGTCATCAGCTTTGCTCTACCAGGTGTTCACAACATCTGGCATTGCTCCTGCAGCGGGTTTGTCACCTAGCAGTGCTTCCAGGATGTAATTCTTCTGTGCAGCAATGAGGATAATCCTCAAGTTACGGACCCAGTCTGTGTAGTTGCTACCATTATCTTTCAACTTAGCTTTCTTTAGGAACACATTAAAATTCAACAGAACAACAACACGGGCCATCTATCTACAACAACATAGACATGCAAAATACTATCAGGTACTAAGTTCATGATAAATTAAAGAGAGGGGTTGCCATGCCTCGCTTTGTCTTCTTGAAGTCGGAGCTACTAAGGAGGGGCCCTTGCGGTGACGATGACACAAGACGGGTGGTCGCCTCTGGCACTGGCTCGGCGCAAGCCCAACGCTTTTCTCTTGCAATGCTCGTCGACAGAGCCGGAGCTGCCTGGTCGTCAGTGCGTGCGGCTGACTGTTTGGCATCGACCGGTGCAGTCCTCTATGCTTGTTTGTGGTGAGGGATTCTTCAGTGGTCGTCGATGGTGGAGTCGGAGTCGCCGTCATGGAGGCGTGATGACGATGACATTGGGTTGCAACCTTGACGATGCTTTTCTTCTCGGCGGCGTGTGTGCGTTCTTGTGTGGGTTGCTAGGTCACCTTGTGTGCCTTGTTTTTTCGGACATGTTATGACGGTTTTTGCTTGGTTTTCCGTTAATTAATCGGACAATTTTCTTCGATCTTTTTAAATGAATCGGGCCCTGAAGGACCGTGTTTCCAAAAAAAATAATTTTATGAAGTGAAAGGCTGTCAGCTTGTCCAAAGAATTTGATCCAGGCACTCGAGGCATCCTAGCCTCATAGGTGAAGTTTGAAATTGCCCACGGCTCCGCACTGAACGAGTATCCCTGATATGTCTCCGTCTTATCTATAATTTTTGATTGTTCTATGCCAATATTCTACAACTTCCATATACTTTTGGCAACTTTTTATACTATTTTTGGGACTAACATGTTGATCCAGTGCCCGGTGCCAGTTCCTGTTTGTTGCATATTTTTTTGTTTCGTAGAATATCCATATTAAACGGAGTCCAAACAGGATAAAAACTGACGGAGATTATTTTGGAATATATATGATTTTGGAGAAGAAAAATCCACGCGAGACGATACCCGAGGGGGGCATGAGGCAGGGGGCGCGCCCCAGGGGGGGCAGGCACGCCCCTCACCCTCGTGGCCACCCCATAAGGCGGTTGATGCCCTTCTTTCGCCGCAAGAAAGCTAATATCTAGACAGAGATTGTGTTAAAATTTCAGCCTAATCGGAGTTACGGATCTCCGGGAATATAAGAAACGGTGAAAGGGAAGAATCGGAGAACGCATAAAAGAGAGAGACAGAGAGATAGATCCAATCTCGGAGGGGCTCTCGCCCCTCCCATGCCATGGAGGCCATGGACTAGAGGGGAAACACTTCTCCCATCTAGAGAGGAGGTCAAGGAAGAAGAAGAAGGAGGGGGGCTCTCTCCCCCTCGCTTCCGGTGGTGCCGGAGTGCCACCGGGGGCCATCATCATCACCGCAATCTTCACCAACAACTTCACCGCCATCATCACCAACTCTTCCCCCTCTATGAAGCGGTGTAACCCCTCTTTTACCCGCTGTAATCTCTACTTAAACATGGTGCTCAACGCTATATATTATTACGCAATGATGTATGGCTATCCTATGATGTTTGAGTAGATCCGTTTTATCCTATGGGCTACTTGATGATGAAGATTGGTTTGAGTTGCATCTTTTGTTATTGGTGCCGTCCTATGATGCTCTCCGTGTCGCGCAAGCGTGAGGGATCCCCGCTGTAGGGTGTTGCAACACGTTCATGATTCGCTTATAGTGGGTTGCGTGAGTGACTGAAACACAAACCCGAGTAAGGGGGTTGTTGCATATGGGATAAAGAGGACTTGATACTTTAATGCTATGGTTGTGTTTTACCTTAATGATCTTTAGTAGTTGCGTATGCTTGCTAGAGTTCCAATCATAAGTGCATATGATCCAAGTAGAGAAAGTATGTTAGCTAATGCCTCTCCCTCATATGAAACTGCGATAATGATTACCGGTCTAGTTATCGATTGCCTAGGGACAAATAACTTTCTCGTAACAAAAAGCTCTTTACTAAAACTAATTTAGTTGTGTCTTTATCTAAACAGCCCCTATTTTTATTTACATAATCTTTATTATCTTGCAAACCTATCCCACAACACCTACAAAGTACTTCTACTTTCATACTTGTTCTAGGTAAAGCGAACGTCAAGCGTGCGTAGAGTTGTATCGGTGGTCGATAGAACTTGAGGGAATATTTATTCTACCTTTAGCTCCTCGTTGGGTTTGACACTCTTACTTATCGAAAACTGTTGCGATCCCCTATACTTGTGGGTTATCAAGACCTTTTTCCGGCGTCGTTGCCGGGGAGCAATAGTGTGGGGTGAATATTGTCAGGTGTGCTTGTTTGCTTTATCACTAGGTAATCTTTATTTGCTGTTCTTAGTTGTTATTTATCTTTAGTTATGGATATGGAACACAAAATACCAAAAAAATTAGGTGTACTTGCTGCTCATGGAGATGAGGAAGCTCCTAAAACCCTCGATGCTGGTTATGTGAAAGATATTATGTACTACTTTAAGAATCCTGAGAAAACCCCATTCAATTATGTACTGGGAGTAACGTTGGATCAACACGAATACTTTAGGGATTATCGCTTGACACAAAAAGGGAAACTATTATGGGATCAAATTCATATATTGAATTGGTATGCTAGGCAACTATGCTTGAGATATGATTATTATACATGTTGCTCTAGGATGAAGGCTCCACACCATCCCTTTTTATGCGAATTTAATGATAATAAAACCTTAGCTTCTTATGCTAATGGTATATATGATTACTATGATGTGGAACAAATAGAAGAATTTGTTGCTTTTATGGGTGCTTATGAAATTGATTCTATGTTTAAAGAGTTTGAAGATTTTGATGATTCGGTTTATAGACCTGAAAATTTAGCTATCCTTAAATATTGCTATGAGAATTATGAATACAATTCCGACATTAATGCACTTATTGAGAAAGTCTCCGCTGTCCAAGAAGAGACTAATATTTTGCAGGAATCTATGGAAGAAGAAGTTGATGAAACTGTGAGCTCATTGGATGAAAAAGATGAGGAGAAGAGCGAAGAACAAAAGGAGGAAGAGCTGATTGATCGCCCGTGCCCACCTTCTAATGAGAGTAACTCTTCAACTCATACATTGTTTAATTCCCCTTCATGCTTACCGAAGGATGAATGCTATGATAATTGCTATGATCCCGTTAATTCTTTTGAAATATCCCTTTTTGATGCTATGCTTGTGGCCAAGATGCCAATATGAATTATGCTTATGGAGATGAACTTGCTATTGTTCCTTATGTTAAACATGAAATTGTTGCTATTGCACCCATGCATGATAGTCCTATTATCTTTTTGAATTCTCCCAACTACACTATATCGGAGAAGTTTGTTCTTATTAAGGATTATATTGATGGGTTGCCTTTTACCGTTGCACATGATGATTTTGATGAATATAATATGCATGTGCTTGCTGCTCCTACTTGCAATTATTATGAGAGAGGAACTATATCTCCACCTCTCTATGTTTCCAATACGATAAAATTGCAAGAAACTATTTATACTATGCATTGGCCTTTACTATGTGTGCATGAATTGTTCTTTTATGACATGCCGATGCATATGAAGAGAGTTAGACTTCGTCATTACATGATATATGTTACTTTGTGCTCACTACTAAATTACAAATCATTGTTAATTAAAATTGGCTTTGATATACCTTGGGATCCGGGTGGATTCACTACTTGAGCACTATATGCCTAGCTTAATGGCTTTACAGAAAGTTCTGTCAGGGAGACAACCCGGAAGTTTTAGAGAGTCTTCTGTTGAGTGCTTTCATATAGTTTAAAAACAACAAAAGTAAAGAGGGGAACCCAAAACTTTTTCAAAAAGGAAAGTGAAAGTGAGAAAGACAAGCATTGTTGAAGTGGAAGAGCTCCTTGAACTTTGTTCATGCTCACAGCAACTTTGTGAATCTTGATTACAGAAACTTTTCAACAAAAAGAATTATCCCCTTGTACAATTCCATTGTGTTATAAAAATAATGTGCCAAGGTTTTCCTTTAGGATGATTACATTTGCTTGATGGTTTGTACGGTGCAGGACAGAAACTTAGGCTGTAGTGCGCGGTTTTACATTTTTATCTGGAACATCAAATGGTTCTGATTCTTTCTGAACTGTCTTCCTATACAAATTGTTTATTTTTCATAATTTTGGTAGAATTTTTCAAGTATCATAAGTATGGTGAATGTTCAGATTATTACAGACTGTTCTGTTTTAGACAGATTCTGTTTTTGATGCATAGTTTGCTTGTTTTGATGAAACTGTCAATTTATATTAGAGGATTAAGCCATGAAAAAGTTATGTTACAGTAGACACAATGCAAAAACAAAATATGAATTGGTTTGCAACAGTACTAAGAGTAGTGATTTGCTTTATTTTACTAACGGATCTTACCGAGTTTTCTGTTGAAGTTTTGGGTGGATGAAGTGTTCGATGATCGAGAAGTTCTCGATGTGAGAAGAAGGAAGAGAGGCAAGAGCTCAAGCTTGGGGATGCACGAGGCACCCCAACTAAATATTCAAGGAGACTCAAGCATCTAATCTTGGGGATGCCCCGGAAGGCATCCCCTCTTTCTTCAACAAGTATCGGCATGTTTTGGGATTCGTTTCGTTAATGCGATATGTGCAATCTTGGAGCGTCTTTTGCATTTAGTTTTCATTTTTATTTTATGCACCATACTGGTATGAGATAGTCCTTGGTTGATTTATAAAATTCTCTTTGCACTTCACTTATATCTTTTGAGTATGACTTTATAGAATGCTTCATGTGCTTCACTTATATCATTTGAAGTTTGGATTGCCTGTTTCTCTTTACATAGAAAACCGCCATTTGTAGAATGCTATTTTGCTTCACTTATATTGTTAGAGCATGGGCATATCTTTTTTAGAAATAATTAAACTCTCTTGCTTCACTTATATCTATTTAGAGAGATGACAGGAATTGGTCATTCACATGGTTAGTCATAAAATCCTACATAAAACTTGTAGATCATTGAATATGATATGTTTGATTCCTTGCAATAGTTTTGCGATATAAAGATGGTGATATTAGAGTCATGCTAGTGGGTAGTTGTGGATTGTAGAAATACTTGTGTTGTGGTTTGTGATTCTCGTAGCATGCACGTATGGTGAACCGTTATGTAACGAAGTCGGAGCATGATTTATTTATTGATTGTCTTCCTTATGAGTGGCGGTCAGGGATGAGCGATGGTCTTTTCCTACCAATCTATCCGCCTAGGAGCATGCACGTAGTACTTTGTTTCGATGACTAATAGATTTTTGCAATAAGTATGTGAGTTCTTTATGACTAATGTTGAGTCCATGGATTATACGCACTCTCACCCTTCCACCATTGCTAGCCTCTCTAGTACCGTGCAACTTTCGCCGGTACCTTAAACCCACCATATACCTTCCTCAAAACAGCCATCATACCTACCTATCATGGCATTTCCATAGCCATTCCGAGATATATTGCCATGCAACTTCCATCATCATCATATACATGACTTGAGAATTCATTGTCATATTGCTTTGCATGATCGTAAGATAGCTAGCATCATGTTTTCACGGCTTGTCCGTTTTTTGATGTCATTGCTACGCTAGATCATTGCACATCCCGGTACACCGCCGGAGGCATTCATATAGAGTCATATCTTTGTTCTAGTATCTAGTTGTAATATTGAGTTGTAAGTAAATAAAAGTGTGATGATCATCATTATTAGAGCATTGCCCTAGTGAGGAAAGGATGATGGAGACTTTGGTTCCCCCACAAGTCGGGATGAGACTCCGGGCGAAAAAATAATAAAAAAATAAAAAAGAATAAAAAAAGAGAAAGGCCAAAAAAAGAGAAGGCCCAAAAAATGAGAGAAAAAGAGAGAAGGGGCAATGTTACTATCCTTTTACCACACTTGTGCTTCAAAGTAGCACCATGTTATTCATATAGAGAGTCTCTTGAGTTATCACTTTCATATACTAGTGGGATTCATTATAGAACTTGGCCTATATATTCCGATGATGGGCTTCCTCAAACGCCCGAGGTCTTCATGAGCAAGCAAGTTGGATGCACACCCACTTAGTTTCAGTTTGAGCTTTCATACACTTATAGCTCTAGTGGTTGCATGGCAATCCCTACTCACTCACATTGATATCTATTGATGGGCATCTCTATAGCCCATTGATACGCCTCGTTGATGTGAGACTATCCTCTCCTTTTTGTCTCCTCCACAACCACCATTCTATTCCACCTATAGTGCTATGTCCATGGCTCACGCTCATGTATTGTGTGAAAGTTGAAAAGGTTTGAGAACGTCAAAAGTATGAAACAATTGCTTGGCTTGTCATCGGGGTTGTGCATGATGTGAATATTTTGTGTGGTGAAGATGGAGCATAGCCAGACTATATGATTTTGTAGGGATAACTTTCTTTGGCCATGTTATTTTGAAAATACATGATTGCTTTATTAGTAGGCTTGAAGTATTATTGTTTTTATGTCAAATGATAGAATATTGCTTTGAATAACTCGTATCTTAATATTCATGCCATGATTAGATATGTGATCAAGATTATGCTAGGTAGCATTCCACATCAAAAAATATCTTTTTTATCATTTACCTACTTGAGGACGAGTAGGAATTAAGCTTGGGGATGCTGATACGTCTCTGTCGTATCTATAACTTTTGATTGTTCTATGCCAATATTCTACAACTTTCATATACTTTTGGCAACTTTTTATACTATTTTTGGGACTAACATATTGATCCAGTGCCCATTGCCAGTTCCTGTTTGTTGCATGTTTTTTTGTTTCGCAGAATATCCATATCAAACAGAGTCCAAACGGGATAAAAACTGATGAAGATTTTTTTTTTGGAATATATATGATTTTTGGGAAGAAAAATCCACGCGAGATGATGCCCGAGGGGGCCACGAGGCAGGGGGCGCGCCCCTGACCCTCGTGGCCACCCCGTAAGGCGGTTGATGCCCTTCTTTCGCCACAAGAAATCTAATATCCGGATAGAGATCGTGTTAAAATTTTAGCCCAATCGGAGTTACGGATCTCCGATAATATAAGAAACGGTGAAAGGAAAGAATCTGAGAACGCAGAAACAGAGAGAGACAGATCCAATCTCGGAGGGGCTCTCGCCCCTCCCATGCCATGGAGGCCATGGACCAGAGGGGAAACCCTTCTCCCATCTAGGGAGGAGGTCAAGGAAGAAGAAGAAGGAGGGGGGCTCTCTCCACCTCGCTTTCGGTTGCGCCGGAGTGCCACCGGGGCCATCATCATCACCGCAATCTTCACCAATAACTTCACCGCCATCATCACCAACTCTTCCCCCCTCTATACAGCTTTGTAACCCCTCTTTTACCCGCTGTAATCTCTACTTAAACATGGTTCTCAACGCTATATATTATTTCCCAATGATGTATGGCTATCCTATGATGTTTGAGTAGATCCTTTTGTCCTATGGGCTATTTGATGATCAAGATTGGTTTGAGTTGCATGTTTTGTTATTGGTGTTGTCCTATGGTGCTCTCCATGTCGTGCAAGCGTGAGGAATCCCCGCTATAGGGTGTTGCAATACGTTCATGATTCGCTTATAGTGGGTTGCGTGATTGACTGAAACACAAACCCGAGTAAGGGGGTTGTTGCGTATGGGATAAAGAGGACTTGATACTTTAATGCTATGGTTGGGTTTTACCTTAATGATCTTTAGTAGTTGCGGATTCTTGCTAGAGTTCCAATCATAAGTGCATATGATCCAAGTAGAGAAAGTATGTTAGCTAATGCCTCTCCCTCATATGAAACTGCGATAATGATTACCGGTCTAGTTATCGATTGCCTAGGGACAAATAACTTTCTCGTAACAAAAAGCTCTTTAATAAAACTAATTTAGTTGTGTCTTTATCTAAACAGCCCCTATTTTTTATTTACGTAATCTTTATTATCTTGCAAACCTATCCAACAACACCTACAAAGTACTTCTAGTTTCATACTTGTTCTAGGTAAAGCGAACGTCAAGCGTGCGTAGAGTTGTATCGGTGGTCGATAGAACTTGAGGGAATATGTGTTCTGCCTTTAGCTCCTCGTTGGGTTCGACACTCTTACTTATCGAAAACTGTTGCGATCCCCTATACTTGTGGGTTATCAAGACCTTTTTCTGGCGTCATTGCCGAGGAGCAATAGCGTGGGGTGAATATTGTCGTGTGTGCTTGTTTGCTTTATCACTAAGTAATTTTTATTTGTCGTTCTTAGTTGTTCTTTACCTTTAGTTATGGATATGGAACACGAAATACCAAAAAAATTAGGTGTACTTGCTGCTCATGGAGATGAGGAACCTCCTAAAACCCTCGATGTTGGTTATGTGAAAGATATTATGTACTACTTTAATAATCCTGAGAAAACCCCATTCAATTATGTACTGGGAGTAACATTGGATCAACGCGAATACTTTAGGGATTATCGCTTGACACAAAAAGGGAAACTATTATGGGATCAAATTCATATATTGAATTGGTATGCTAGGCAACTATGCTTGAGATATGATTATACTTGTTGCTCTAGGATGAAGGCTCCACACCATCCCTTTTTATGCGAATTTAATGATAATAAAACCTTAGCTTCTTATGCTAATGGTATATATGATTACTATGATGTGGAACAAATAGAAGAATTTGTTGCTTTTATGGGTGCTTATGAAATTGAATCTATGTTTAAAGAGTTTGAAGATTTTGATGATTCGGTTTATAGACCTGAAAGTTTAGCTATCTTTAAATATTGCTATGAGAATTATGAATACAATTCCGATATTAATGCACTTATTGACAAAGTCTCCGCTATCCAAGAAGAGACTAATATTTTGCAGGAATCTATGGAAGAAGAAGTTGATGAAACTGTGAGCTCATTGGATGAAAAAGATGAGGAGAAGAGCGAAGAACAAAAGGAGGAAGAGCTGATTGATCACCCGAGCCCACCTTCTAATGAGAGTAACTCTTCAACTCATATATTGTTTAATTCCCCTTCATGCTTACCGAAGGATGAATGCTATGATAATTGCTATGGTCCCATTGATTCTTTTGAAATATCCCTTTTTGATGCTATGCTTGTGGCCAAGATGCCAATATGAATTATGCTTATGGAGATGAACTTGCTATTGTTCCTTATGTTAAACATGAAATTGTTGCTATTGCACCCACGCATGATAGTCCTATTATCTTTTTGAATTCTCCCAACTACACTAAATCGGAGAAGTTTGATCTTATTAAGGATTATATTGATGGGTTGCCTTTTACCGTTGCACATGATGATTTTGATGAATATAATATGCATGTGCTTGCTGCTCCTACTTGCAATTACTATGAGAGAGGAACGATGTCTCCACCTCTCTATGTTTCCAATACAATAAAATTACAAGAAACTATTTATACTATGCATTGGCCTTTACTATGTGTGCATGAATTGTTCTTTTATGACATGCCGATGCATAGGAAGAGAGTTAGACTTCGTCATTACATGATATATGTTACTTTGTGCTCACAACTAAATTACAAATCATTGTTAATTAAAATTGGCTTTGATATACCTTGGGATCTGGGTGGATTCACTACTTGAGCACTATATGCCTAGCTTAATGGCTTTAAAGAAAGTGCTGCCAGGGAGACAACCCGGAAGTTTTAGAGAGTCATTTATTTCTGTTGAGTGCTTTCATATAGTAATAAAGAGAGGAACCCAAAACTTTTTCAAAAAGGAAAGTGAAAGTGAGAAAGACAAGCATTGTTGAAGTGGGAGAGCTCCTTGAACTTTGTTCATGCTCACGGCAACTTTGTGAATCTTGATTACAGAAAATTTTCAAAAAATAATTATCCCCTTGTACAATTCCATTGTGTTATAAAAATAATGTGCCAAGGTTTGCCTTTAGGATGATTACATTTGCTTGATGGTTTGTACGGTGCAGGACAGAAACTTTGGTTGTAGTGCGCGATTTTACATTTTTATCTGGAATGTCAAATGGTTCTGATTCTTTCTGCACTGTCTTTATATACAAATTGTTTATTTTTCCTAATTTTGGTAGGATTTTGCAAGTATCATAAGTATGGTGAATGTTCAGATTATTACAGACTGTTCTGTTTTAGACAGATTCTGTTTTTGATGCATAGTTTGCTTGTTTTGATTAAACTATCAATTTATATTAGTGGATTAAGCCATGAAAAAGTTATGTTACAGTATACAGAATGCAAAAAAAAAATATGAATTGGTTTGCAACAGTACTTAGAGTAGTGATTTTCTTTATTATACTAACGGATCTTACCGAGTTTTCTGTTGAAGTTTTGTGTGGAAGAAGTGTTCGATGATCGAGAAGGTCTTGATGTGAGAAGAAGGATGAGAGGCAGGAGATCAAACTTGGGGATGCCCGAGGCACCCCAACTAAATATTCAAGGATACTCAAGCGTCTAAGGTTGGGGATGCCCCGGAAGGCATCCCCTCTTTCTTCAACAAGTATCGGTATGTTTTCGGATTCGTTTCGTTCATGCGATATGTGAAATCTTGGAGCGTCTTTTGCATTTAGTTTTCATTTTTCTTTTATGCACCATACTGGTATGAGATAGTCCTTGGTTGATTTATAAAATGCTCTTTGCACTTCACTTATATCTTTTGAGTATGGCTTTATAGAATGCTTTATGTGCTTTACTTATATCACTTGAAGTTTGGATTGTCTGTTTCTCTTTACATAGAAAACCGCCATTTGTAGAATGCTGTTTTGCTTCACTTATACTTGTTAGAGCGTGGGCATATCTTTTGTAGAAAGAATTAAACTCTCTTGCTTCACTTATATCTACTTAGAGAGATGACAGAAATTGGTCATTCACATGGTTAGTCATAAAATCCTACATAAAATTTGTAGATCACTGAATATGATATGTTTGATTCCTTGCAATAGTTTTGCTATATAAAGATGGTGATATTAGAGTCATGCTAGAGGGTAGTTGTGGATTGTAGAAATACTTGTGTTGAGGTTTGTGATTCCCGTAGCATGCACGTATGGTGAACTGTTATGTAACATAGTCGGAGTATGATTTATTTATTGATTATCTTTCTTATGAGTGGCGGTCAGGGACGAGCGATGGTCTTTTCCTACCAATCTATCCCCCTAGGAGCATGCGCGTAGAACTTTGTTTCGATGACTAATAGATTTTTGCAATAAGTATGTGAGTTCTTTATGACTAATGTTGAGTCCATAGATTATACACACTCTCACCCTTCCACCATGAGGTTGTTGCAATACGTTCATGATTCGCTTATACTGGGTTGCATGAGTGACTGAAACACAAACCCGAGTAAGGGGGTTGTTGCGTATGGGATAAACAGGACTTGATACTTTAATGCTATGGTTGGGTTTTACCTTAATGATCTTTAGTAGTTACGGATGCTTGCTAGAGTTCCAATCATAAGTGCATATGATCAAGTAGAGAAAGTATGCTAGCTTATGCCTCTCCCTCCTATGAAACTGCAATAATGATTACCGGTCTAGTTATCGATTGCCTAGGGACAAATAACTTTCTCGTAACAAAATGCTCTTTACTAAAACTAATTTAATTGTGTCTTTATCTAAACAAGCCCTATTTTTTATTTACGTAATCTTTATTATATTGCAAACCTATTCAAAAACACCTACAAAGTACTTCTAGTTTCATACTTGTTCTAGGTAAAGCGAACGTCAAGCGTGCGTAGAGTTGTATCAGTGGTCGATAGAACTTGAGGGGATATTTATTCTGCCTTTAGCTCCTCGTTGGGTTCGACACTCTTACTTATCAAAAACTGTTGCGATCCCCTATACTTGTGGGTTATCAAGAATCCCATCGGCCCAAGAACAAATCGCCAGGAGATTTTCCAATTTTTTAGTCTCGGAGGGAGAAGAAGAGATCGAGAGCTTCATCACACCATTGACTATGGCAGAAACTACAGTCGGATTGCTGCCTCTCCTCCCGGATGAGGTCGCCACCACTCGTCTGAGGCGGATCATGGCGGAGACTGCAGGAGCGATGCCTCTCCTCCACACCCTCCCGGATGAGATCTCCATCTGGGAGATCCTCGTCCGCCTGCCTCCCAAAACCCTCCTCCGCTGCCGCGCTGTCTGCCACGCGTGGCGTCGTGCCACCTCCACCGGTGACTTCCTCCTCGCCCACCACGCCCGCCAGCCCACCGTCCCCCACCTCCACGGCTACAACTGCGCCGGCGACGTCGTTGATTCCCTAAACATCATTCCGTTGGACAACGTAGCAGGGGACGACGCCGCCGACCAGCTCCAGTACAGCGCGCGACCTGGCATTCGCAGCGTTTACGGCCACGGCCTCGTGCTCCACGACTCCTGCGATGAGCTCCCAGCAGGCGGCCGCACGAG
>NC_057800.1:701225627-701240736 GCF_018294505.1 Triticum aestivum
TACAACTGTGCCGGCGACGTCGTTGATTCTCTAGACATCATTCCGTTGGACAACGTAGCAGGGGCCGACGCCGCCGACCAGCTCCAGTACAGCGCGCGACCTGGCATTCGCAGCGTTTACGGCCACGGCCTCGTGCTCCATGACTCCTGCGATGAGCTCCCAGCAGGCGGCCGCACGAGCAGCAGCGATGCCTCTCCTCCACACCCTCCCGGATGAGATCTCCATGTGGGAGATCCTCGTCCGCCTGCCTCCCAAAACCCTCCTCCGCTGCCGCGCTGTCTGCCACGCGTGGCGCCGTGCCACCTCCATCGGTGACTTCCTCCTCGCCCACCACGCCCGCCAGCCCGCCTTCCCCCTCCTCTACAGCAAGGATTATAATTGCAGTGTCGGCGACCACATCAAGTCCATACTCCATAGACATCATCCCCTATGACCACAAGGTAGCCAACAAGCTCCAGTCTGTCGCCCGACTTGATGGCGCCTCCGACATCTCTCTCGAGGCCTGCTGTGACGACATCCTCGTCTTACGCACCTAGAATAAGAGGGGTGAAGTCTACGTTGTGACGACCTTCATCTGCAACCCCGGCACTCGTCAATATGCTCCACTCCACCAGCTTGATGGCTTCAGGCTCTTGGGAATGTACCCACACAGCCCAACCGGCGAATACCGATTACTGCTGTACATGGTGATCCAAAAGACGAAGCATGATGGCTGCTACGTCTACACACTAGGCTCCGGCCAGCCGCCGAGTCACATAGGATGCACCGATGACAAACAACTGATGACTTCCCCTGAATCTGTCTTTTTCCGTGGTAGCTTGCATTGGCACACAAACACCATGATAATGGTGTTTGACACCACCAACGAGTCGTTCTGGCAGATGCGCTCTCCCATGGTTTCGGCAGATGACCATGTTTGAGATGAGTGACATGCTTGGCATGTTCTGTTTTAATGAAAAAGAGAACATTGTTGACATCTGGGTGATGAAGGACTATGAAAGGCGAAGTCTGGGCCTTACAGCGTCGGGTTAAATTGCCGATTGCAGAGATCGTGGAGCAATTTGAAACTTCTAGAAGTTGGTTTGATCTGGTGGCAGCATCTTGGGATGGTGACATGCTACTGCTGATTCAATTTGAAGATAACTGGCTACTTCAGGTTGACATGGATGGCAAGTTGATTGCTAATATCCATAAAAGATTCCTATAGCCTACTCTACTTCGGCTCAAGCAATCTCTAGTTTCACATACCTTCTTTTCGGCACTAGAGGGTTATGTTGTCAATGCTTCGCCTTTTCATCTCACCTGATGGTTATGCTCTGAGTATTATTTAGCTTTTCATCTGAGGGCTGTTTATGAGTGTGGTGGTATTTCCTAACCGCCTAGGTCTCCATATCCACAAGAACTGCAGTTTGTATTAACTGGAGCCTCTAAGAGACAACTAGCTTTTATTAATGTATAAAAAGTTATGACCAAGAAGCTCTGGCTGTTATATGGTTGTGTTATATTTCTTTTAGTTGCAAAGTGGCTAGCATGTTGATGCTACAATTATTTAGTTGTTCTGGTCAGTATTGGAAATAGTTGTTGATTGCTCTGCCTCATGTCTCTGTTTTTCTTTGAATTGAAGAACTGCCTTATCAAAGTGACACGAAAAATAAACCGGTCTGGCAGTTTCAGTGTCTAGAGGGGAACACAATCCCAAACAGGGACATGCTAGAGGCCATTGTCAAGCAGGGACATCGCGAGGAATTTCGTGTCGTGCAGATAATTGGTTACTGGATGTATGATGTGGCATTGCTGGATCTGGATGGGTCACTTGGACACTACCCACATTCAGTTTTCTCTTTTCTGTGGCATGCATGCATGCCTCTTGGAAATCCATCTGCGTATGTGTGAGTTTTGTCCTTTCCCTTTTTCCTTTTTTGTGTGAGATAACTGTACAGAGTGGGGACAAAATTTTGCGTGTGTGTGTGGTTACAGTTTACACTGTCGATGCTCGATGGAACGTACAGGTGGAACACCGGATTGATATGTTCCAGTGTGTTGGGTTGAATTCAAACCGGCGAAAAGTCTCTGGATGTTGAACTGTGTATTCTCTTCCATCAGAGCTGACTACATGCACGTCCAATTCAATAGACCGTGCATTCACTTTTTTCCCCGGGATTGCCATGGCCTCAGCATCAGTGCGCCTTGTTAGTCCCTAATGATCAGCTCAATGCTTGCAACTCCAGTCAAAGCAGACATGTACGTTATTTTAAGCCATCCTCATTTGTTGATAATGCATTTGTTGGCTCCACATTCGCCACTCGACTGCCACATTCGCTTCTTCCGGATCACAGAGCCTAGTTACTCACATTCTACAAAAACTCTCTCTTATTTAATGAATGTGGCAAGGCGTTTGCCCTTTTCAGAAAACTACTATAGATTTTGTCAGCAACTCCCCCTCCTCACCCACCACACCCACCAGCCCCCCTCCTCTACGGCTACTACTTCGTCGACGATGATGTCGAGTCCCTGGACATCACCCCCTTCGACCACAAGGCAGGAGTCGCCGCCGCCAACCAGCTCCAGTCCGTCACACGGCTTGCACAACCCACCCCCCATCTCGCTGCTTTCTTCTGGAGGCCTGCTGCGACGGCCTCCTCGTGATCTCTGTGATTCAACCACCAAACTTTTCCATCCGCAATCTGGCAAACCGAGAGTTTGCTGCCCTCCCACGGCTTTATGGTTTCACCCTCTTGGGATGTACCCTAACCACCCCTACCGGCGAGTACCGATTGTTGTTGTACCGGACCTCCACGGATCTGGTACCTGATGCTCAAGGTGGCTCCTACATTTACGCATCAGGCTCTGCCAGCTACCGAGGCACATAGGGTGCCTTGATGCGAAGAAACTGATACAACCCCCAATATTTGTCATGTTCTATGGTAGCCTGCATTGGTGCGCATCAAACCTGATAATGGTATTCGACACCACTGATGGGTCGTTCCGGTCAATGTGCTCTCGGCTTGTTCTTGGTGAAGCTGAATTGTTTGAGATGGGTGGCGTGGGAGTGGAGGAAGGCCATTGCAGATCGAGCCGCCGCGTTTCGGATCCAGTTGCCAGAGAATAAAAATGAGACCTTGAAGAGGACGATGGCGACGGGGCCAATGGAAATGCAGCAACGGCATGAGAGGGGGAGGCTAAGGTGGCACGGGCGAGGGAGAGGCACCGGCGGCGGCGAGCTAGCTAGGGATCCGGGTGAGCGATCAAGAGAGTGGGTGAGCGAGCAAAAGAGTGGGAGGGTAGTTTTGGAATCAACAGAAGATGGTAACATGACGAAATTTAATTTGTACCGGTAGAAACTTAAAGGTAAATGTTTGGGGACCGTGCGCCGGCAGAGCGTTGTGCCGGAAGCTCCCGCGCTTAACGCGTGTTGCGGGTACCACGTGCCGCTCGAACCCTCCCCACCTCATCCTTTCATGCGAAGCTGCTCTAGCCCACTCGTTTCTATCCAGCCCTCCTCTGCTTTCCTTCTCCCCAAATCTAGCAGCTCACTCGTTCTCTATCCAGATGCATCCCTCATCTGCTTTTCTTTTCCCCAAATCCATGGCACTTCGTACTGCATCGAGGAGACGGGCGGATGTTGGAGGAGCACCGCTGCTATGGTACTGCAGATCGACGGAGGCCCCGTGCCGTGCGGCGTGCTGCTGCAAGCCCACGCCATGGCCGGTCGATGCCATCGTGGAATGAGCCATCGTCGATTTTGTTGCGCACGGCGGCAAGGAGCTGCAACCCCAGTTTGGTGTAGCCACACAGACAGGAAAGCTACAACCGGCTACCAAGGAGCTACAACCATTGGTGTCAGAGCTGCAACCAGCTGCCAGAGAAGTTTCCGCCGTGGGGAGGGGGGCACTGTTCCAACTCCCCGTTTTGCTGGAAGGGTATGCCGGAGATGTTGGAACTGGCGCCCAGATTTTCTACAACCATGACAATGAAGTGTGGCCGGCGGCAACAATGCTGTGGTTTTTGCTGCAACCAGCAGCAGGAAAGCTACAACCGGTGCCCAAATTTGCTACAACTAGCTACCACTCACGTATTTCGATTATTTTGCCAGATCCATCTTTTTTTTACTTTGGAAACACTCCAAATTTGCTACCACCGTCTTTCTTTTTGCTACCACTGTATTTGAGTTTTGCTGCCATCCTCTTTTTTGCTAGAACCAACGACGTTTTTGAAGAAAATATGCCCTAGAGGCAATAATAAAGTTATTATTTATTTCCTTATATCATGATAAATGTTTATTATTCATGCTAGAATTGTATTAACCGGAAACATGATACATGTGTGAATACATAGACAAACAGAGTGTCACTACTATGCCTCTACTTGACTAGCTCATTGATCAAAGATGGTTATGTTTCCTAACCATAGACATGAGTTATCATTTGATTAATGAGATCACATCATTAGGAGAATGATGTGATTGATTTGACCCATTCCGTTAGCTTAGCACTTGATCGTTTAGTTTGTTGCTATTGCTTTCTTCATGACTTATACATGTTCCTATGAATATGAGATTATGCAACTCCCGTTTACCGGAGGAACACTTTGTGTGCCACCAAACGTAACAACGTAATTGGGTGATTATAAAGGTGCTCTACAGGTGTCTCCAAAGATACTTGTTGGGTTGGCGTATTTTGAGATTAGGATTTGTCACTCCGATTGTCGGAGAGGTATCTCTGGGCCCACTCGGTAATGCACATCACTATAAGCCTTGCAAGCATTGCAACTAATGAGTTAGTTGCGGGATGATGTATTACGGAACGAGTAAAGAGACTTGCCGGTAACGAGATTGAACTAGGTATTGAGATACCGACGATCGAATCTCGGGCAAGTAACATACCGATGACAAAGGGAACAACGTATGTTGTTATGCGGTTTGACCGATAAAGATCTTCGTAGAATATGTAGGAGCCAATATGAGCATCCAGGTTCTGCTATTGGTTATTGACCGGAGATGTGTCTCAGTCATGTCTACATAATTCTCGAACCCATAGAGTCCGCACGCTTAAAGTTCGATGACGGTTATATTATGAGTTTATGTGTTTTGATGTACCGAAGGTAGTTAGGAGTCCCGGATGAGATCGGGGACATGACGAGGAGTCTCGAAATGGTCAAGACGTAAAGATCGGTATATTGGACAACTATATTCGGACATCGGAAAGATTCTGAATGATTCGGATATTTATCGGAGTATCGGGGAGTTACGGGAATTCGCCGGGGAGTGTATGGGCCTTATTGGGCTTTAGGGGAAAGAGAGAGAGGCAGGCCCCCCCCCCCCAAGGCCTAGTCCGAATTGGACTAGGGGGAAGGGTTGCGCCCCCTCCTTCCTTCTCTTCTCTTTTCCCTTTCCTTCTCTTCTCTTTTCCCTTTCCTTCTCTCCTACTCCTACTACTTGGAAGGGCTCCTAGTTCTAATAGGAAAGGGGGAATCCTACTCCCGGTGGGAGTAGGACTCCCCTAGGGCGCGCCATAGAGAGGGCCGGCCCCTCCACTCCTCCACTCCTTTATATACGTGGCCAGGGGGCACCCATAGACACAACAATTGATCGTTTGATCTTTTAGCCGTGTGTGCGGTGTCCCGCTCCACCATAGTCCACCTCGATAATACCGTAGCGTGCTTAGGCGAAGCCCTGCGTCGGTAGAACATCATCATCGTCACCACGCCGTCGTGCTGACGAAACTCTCTCTCAACACTCGGCTAGATTGGAGTTCGAGGGATGTCATCGGGCTGAACGTGTGCTGAACTCGGAGGTGCTCTGCATGCGGTACTTGATCGGTCGGATCGTGAAGACGTACGACTACATCAACCGCGTTGTGCTAACGCTTCCGCTTTCGGCATATGAGGGTACGTGGACAACACTCTCGCCTCTCGTTGCTATGCATCACCATGATCTTGCGTGTGCGTAGGAATTCTTTTGAAATTACTATGTTCCCCAACAGTGGCATCCGAGCCAGGTTTTATTCGTAGATGTCATATGCACGAGTAGAACCCAAGTGAGTTGTGGGCGATATAAGTCATACTGCTTACCAGCATGTCATACGGCCCGGACCGACATTACGCGTACGCTTACGCGAGACTGGTTCTACCGACGTGCTTTGCACACATGTGGCTGGCGGGTGTCAGTTTTTCCAACTTTAGTTGAACCGAGTGTGGCTACGCCCAGTCCTTGCGAAGGTTAAAACAGCACCAACTTGACAAACTATCGTTGTGGCTTTGATGCGTAGGTAAGAATGGTTCTCGCTAAGCCCAGTAGCAGCCAAGTAAAACTTGCAACAACAAAGTAGAGGACGTCTAACTTGTTTTTGCAGGGCATGTTGTGATGTGATATGGTCAAAGCATGATGCTAAATTTTATTGTATGAGATGATCATGTTTTGTAACCGAGTTATCGGCAACTGGCACGAGCCATATGGTTGTCGCTTTATTGTATGCAATGCAATCGCCCTGTAATGCTTTACTTTATCACTAAGCGGTAGCGATAGTCATAGAAGCATAAGATTGGCGAGACGACCACGATGCTACAATGGAGATCAAGGTGTCGCGCCGGTGACGATGGTGATCATGATGGTGCTTCGGAGATGGAGATCACAAGCACAAGATGATGATGGCCATATCATATCACTTATATTGATTGGATCTGATGTTTATCTTTTATGCATCTTATCTTTCCTTGATTGACGGTAGCATTATGAGATGATCTCTCACTAAATTTCAAGATAAAAGTGTTCTCCCTGAGTATGCACCGTTGCCAAAGTTCGTCGTGCCCAGACACCACGTGATGATCGGGTGTGATAAGCTCTACGTCCATCTACAACGGGTGCAAGCCAGTTTTGCACATGCAGAATACTTAGGTTAAACTTGACGAGCCTAGCATATGCATATATGGCCTCGGAACACTGAGACCGAAAGGTCGAGCGTGAATCATATAGTAGATATGATCAACATAGTGATGTTCACCATTGAAAACTACTCCATTTCACGTGATGATCGGTTATGATTTAGTTGATTTGGATCACGTGATCACTTAGATGATTAGAGGGATGTCTATCTAAGTGGGAGTTCTTAAGTAATATGATTAATTGAACTTTAATTTATCATGAACGTAGTCCTGGTAGTATTAGCATATCTATGTTGTAGATCAATAGCTCGCGTTTAGCTCCTCTGTTTTATTTTTGATATGTTCCTAGAGAAAACAAAGTTGAAAAATATTAGTAGCAATGATGCGGATTGGATCTGTGATCTGAGGATTATCCTCATTGTTGCACAGAAGAATTATGTCCTTGATGCACGGCTAGGTGACAGACCTATTGCAGGAGCAGATGCAGACGTCATGAATGTTTGGCTAGCTCAATATGATGATTACTTGATAGTTTAGTGCACCATGCTTAACAGCTTAGAATCGGGACTTCAAAGACGTTTTGAACGTCATGGATCATATGAGATGTTCCAGGAGTTGAAGTTAATATTTCAAGAAAATACCCGAGTAGAGAGATATGAAGTCTCCAACAAGTTCTATAGCTAAAAGATGGAGGAGAATAGCTCAAGCAGTGAGCATGTGTTCAGTTTGTCTGGGTACTAGAATCACTTGAATCAAGTGGGAGTTAATCTTCTAGATAAAATAGTGATTGACAGAATTCTCTAGTCGCATCACCAAGTTAGTAGAGCTTCGTGATGAACTATAGTATGCAAGGGATGACGAAAACGATTCCCGAGCTTTTCATGATGATGAAATCGATGAAGGTAGAAATCAAGAAAGAGCATCAAGTGTTGATGATTAACAAGACCACTAGTTTCAAGAAAAGGGCAAAGGGAAAGAAAGGGAACTTCAAGAAGAACGGCAAGCAAGTTGGTGCTCAAGTGAAGAAGCCCAAGTCTGGACCTAAGCCTGAGACTAAGTGCTTCTACTGCAAAGGGACTGGTCACTGGAAGTGGAACTGCCTCAAGTATTTGGCGGATAAGAAGGATGGCAAAGTGAATAATGCTATATTTGATATACATGTTATTGATGTGTACTTTACTAGTGTTTATAGCAACCCCTCGGTATCTGTTACTGGTTCAGTTTCTAAGAGTAGCAACTCGAAACAGGAGTTGCAGAATGAACAGAGACTAGTTAAGGGTGAAGTGACGATGTGTGTTGGAAGTGGTTCCAAGATTGATATGATCATCATCGCACACTCCCTATAATTTTGGGATTAGTGTTAAACCTAAATAAATGTTATTTGGTGTTTGCGTTGAGCATGTATATGATTTGATCATGTTTATTGTAAAACGGTTATTCATTTAAGTTAGAGAATAATTGTTGTTCTGTTTACATGAATAAAACCTTCTATGGTCATACACCCAATGAAAATGGTTTGTTGGATCTCGATCATAGTGATACACATATTCATAATATTGAAGCCAAAAGATGCAAAGTTAATAATGACAGTGCAACTTATTTGTGGCATTGCCGTTTAGGTCATATTGGCGTAAAGCGCATGAAGAAACTCCATGCTGATGGGCTTTTGGAATCACTTGATTATGAATCATTTTGATGCTTGCGAACCATGCCTCATGGGCAAGATGACTAAGACTCCGTTCTCCGGAACAATGGAGCGAGCAACTGACTTATTAGAAATAATACATACTGATGTATGCAGTCCGATGAGTGTCGAGGCTCGTGGCGGGTATCGTTATTTTATGACCTTCACAGATGATTTGAGAAGATATGGGTATCTACTTGATGGAACATAAGTCTGAAACATTTGAAAAGTTCAAAGAACTTCAGAGTGAAGTGGAAAATCATCGTGACAAATAAAGTTTCTACGATCTAATCGCAGAGACAAATATTTGAGTTACGAGTTTGGTCTTCAATTAAAACAATGTGGAATAATTTCACAAAATCGTGCCACTTGGAACACCACAGCATAATGGTGTGTCTGAACGTCATAACCGTACTATTATTGGATATAGTGCAATCTATGATGTTTCTTACCGATTAACCACTACAGTTTTGGGGTTATGCATTAGAGACAGTTGCATTCACGTTGAAAAGGGCACCATCTAAATCCGTTGAGACGACACCGTATGAACTGTGGTTTGGCAAGAAACCAAAGTTGTCGTTTCTTAAAGTTTGGGGTTGCAATGCTTATAAGAAAAAGTTTCATCTTGATAAGTTCAAACCCAAATCGAAGAAATGTGTATTCATAGGATACTCAAAGGAGACAGTTGGGTGCACCTTCTATCACAGATCCGAAGGCAATACATTCGTTGCTGAGAATGGATCCTTTCTAGAGAAGAAGTTTCTCTCGAAAGAAGTGAGTGGGAGGAAAGTAGAACTTGATGAGGTAACTGTACCTGCTCCCTTATTGGAAAGTAGATCATCACAGAAATCTGTTTCTGTGACTCCTACACCAATTAGTGAGGAAGCTAATGATGATGATCATGTAACTTCAGATCAAGTTACAACCGAACCTCGTAGGTCAACCAAAGTGAGATCCGCACCACAGTGGTACGGTAATCCTGTTCTGGAGGTCATGTTAATTGACCATGACGAACCAACGAACTGTGAGGAAGCGATGATGAGCCTAGATTCCGCGAAATGGCTTGAGGCCATGAAATCTGAGATTGAATCCATGTATGAGAACAAAGTATGGACTTTGATTGACTTGCCCGATGATCGGTGAGTCATTAAGAATAAATGGATCTTCAAGAGGAAGACGGACGCTGATAGTAGTGTTACTATCTACAAAGCTCGAATTGTCGCAAAGTGTTTTCGACAAGTTCAAGGTGTTGACTACAATGAGATTTTCTCACTCGTATCGATGCTTAAAAGTATGTCTGAATCATGTTAGCAGTTGCCGCATTTTATGAAATTTGGCAAATGGATGTCAAAACTGTATTCCTTCATGGATTTCTTAAAAAGAAGAGTTGTATATGATGCAACCAGAAGGTTTTGTCGAACCTAAAGGTGCTAACAAAGTGAGCAAGCTCCAGCGATCAATCTATGGACTGTTGCAAGCATCTCAAAGTTGGAATATATGCTTTGATAAAGTGATCAAAGTATATGGTTTTATACAGACTTGCGGTGAAGCCTGTATTCACAAGAAAGTGAGTGGGAGCACTACAAAATTTCTGATAAGTATATGTGAATGACATATTGTTGATCGGAAAGAATGTAGAATTTTCTGGAAAGCATAAAGGAGTATTTGAAAGGAGTTTTTCAAAGAAAGACCTCGATGAAGCTGCTTACACATTGAGCATTAAGATGTATAGAGATAGATCAAAATGCTGAAGTTATTTCAATGAGTACATCCCTTGACAAGATTTTGAAGTAGTTCAAAATGAAACAGTCAAAGAAGGAGTTCTTGCCTGTGTTGCAAGGTGTGAAGTTGAGTAAAGACTCAAAACCCGACCACAGCAGAAAATAGAAAGAGAATGATAAGTCATTCCCCTATGCCTCGGTCATAGGTTCTATAAAGTATGTTATGCTATTTACCAGTCCTATTGTATACCTTAGCATCTTTCTGGCAAGGGAGTACAATAGTGATCTAGGAGTAGATCACTGGACAGCGGTCAAAATTATCCTTAGAGGACTAAGGAAATATTTCTCGGTTATGGAGGTGATAAAAGAGTTCGTCGTAAAAAGTTACGTCGATGCAAAGCTTTTTACATCAATCTAGATGACTCTAAGTTTCAATCTGGATACATATTGAAAGTGGGAGCAATTAGCTAGAGTAGCTCCGTGCAGAGCATTGTAGACACAGAAATTTGCGAAATACATACGGATCTGAATGTTGCAGACCCGTAGACTAAACTTCTCTCACAAGCAAAACATGATCACTCTTTGGGTGTTAATCACATAGTGATGTGAACAAGATTATAGACTCTAGTAAACCCTTTGGGTATTAGTCACATGGAGATGTGAACTAATCACATAAAGATTTGAACTAGATTATTGACTCTAGTGCAAGTGGGAGACTGAAGGAAATATGCCCTAGAGGCAATAATAAAGTTATTATTTATTTCCTTATATCATGATAAATGTTTATTATTCAAGCTAGAATTGTATTAACCGGAAACATGATACATGTGTGAATACATAGACAAACAGAGTGTCACTAGTATGCCTCTACTTGACTAGCTCGTTGATCAAAGATGGTTATATTTCCTAACCATAGACATGAGTTGTCATTTCATTAACGGGATCACATCATTAGGAGAATGATGTGATTGACTTGAACCATTCCGTTAGCTTAGCACTTGATCGTTTAGTTTGTTGCTATTGCTTTCTTCATGACTTATACATGTTCCTATGACTATGAGATTATGCAACTCCCGTTTACCGGAGGAACACTTTGTGTGCCACCAAATGTCACAACGTAACTGGGTGATTATAAAGGTGCTCTACAGGTGTCTCCGAAGGTACTTGTTGGGTTGGCATATTTCGAGATTAGGATTTGTCACTCCGATTGTCGGAGAGGTATCTCTGGGCCCACTCGGTCATGCACATCACTATAATCCTTGCAAGCATTGAAACCAATGAGTTAGTTGCGGGATGATGTATTATGTAACGAGTAAAGAGACTTGCCGGTAACGAGATTGAACTAGGTATTTAGATACCGACGATCGAATCTCGGGCAAGTAACATACCAATGACAAAGGGAACAACGTATGTTGTTATGCGGTTTGACCGATAAAGATCTTCGTAGAATATGTAGGAGCCAATATGAGCATCTAGATTCTGCTATTGGTTATTGACCGGAGACGTGTCTCGGTCATGTCTACATAGTTCTCGAACCCGTAGGGTCCGCACGCTTAAAGTTCGATGATGGTTATATTATGAGTTTATGTGTTTTGATGTACTGAAGGTAGTTCGGAGTCCCGGATGAGATCGGGGACATGACGAGGAGTCTTGAAATGGTCGAGACGTAAATATCGATATATTGGACGACTATATTCGGACATCGGAAAGGTTCCGAGTGATTCGGGTATTTATCCGAGTACCGGGGAGTTACGGGAATTCGCCGGGGAGTGTATGGGCCTTATTGGGCTTTAGGGGAAAGAGAGAGAGGCAGGCCACGCCCCCCCTCCCCCAAGGCCTAGTCCGAATTGGACTAGGGGGAAGGGCTGCGCCCCCTCCTTCCTTCTCTTCTCTTTTCCCTTTCCTTCTCTCCTACTCCTACTACTTGCAAGGGCTTCTAGTTCTACTAGGAAAGGGGGAATCCTACTCCCGATGGGAGTAGGACTCCCCTAGGGCGCTCCATAGAGAGGGCCAGCCCCTCCCCTCCTCCACTCCTTTATATACATGGCTAGGGGGCACCCATAGATACAACAATTGATCGTTTGATTTTTTAGCTGTGTACGGTGCCCCCCTCCACCATAGTCCACCTCGATAATACTGTAGCGGTGCATAGGCGAAGCCCTGCATCGGTAGAACATCATCATCGTCACCACGCCGTCGTGCTGATGAAACTCTCCCTCAACACTCGGCTGGATCGGAGTTCGAGGGACGTCATCGAGCTGAACGTGTGCTGAACTCGGAGGTGTCGTGTGTTCGGTACTTGATCGGTCAGATCGTAAAGACATACGACTACATCAACCGTGTTGTGCTAACGCTTCCGCTTTCGGTCTACGAGGGTACGTGGTCAACACTTTCCCCTCTCGTTGCTATGCATCACCATGACCTTACATGTGCGTAGGAAATTTTTTGAAATTACTATGTTCCCCAAAAGTGGCATCCGAGCCAGGTTTTATGCGTTGATGTCATATGCACGAGTAGAACACAAGTGAGTTGTGGGCGATATAAGTCATACTACTTACCAGCATGTCATACTTTGGTTCGGTGGTATTGTTGGATAAAGCAGCCCGGACCGACATTACGCGTACGCTTACGCGAGACTGGTTCTACCGATGTGTTTTGCACACATGTGGCTGGCGGGTGTCAGTTTCTCCAACTTTAGTTGAACCGAGTGTGGCTACGCCCAGTCCTTGCAAAGGTTAAAACAGCACCAACTTGACAAACTATCGTTGTGGTTTTGATGCGTAGGTAAGAACGGTTCTTGCTAAGCCCAGTAGCATCCACATAAAACTTGCAACAACAAAGTAGAGGACGTCTAACTTGTTTTTGCAGGGCATGTTGTGATGTGATATGGTCAAAGCATGATGCTAAATTTTATTGTATGAGATGATCATATTTTGTAACCGAGTTATCGGCAACTGGCACGAGCCATATGGTTGTCGCTTTATTGTATGCAATGCAATCGCCCTGTAATGCTTTACTTTATCACTAAGCGGTAGCGATAGTCATAGAAGCGTAAGATTGGCGAGACGGCAACGATGCTACGATGGAGATCAAGGTGTCGCGCCGGTGATGACGATGATCATGACGGTGGTTCGGAGACGGAGATCACAAGCACAAGATGATGATGGTCATATCATATCACTTATATTGATTTCATGTGATGTTTATCTTTTATGCATCTTATCTTGCTTTGATTGATGGTAGCATTATAAGATGATCTCTCACTAAATTTCAAGATAAAAGTGTTCTCTCTGAGTATGCACCGTTGCCAAAGTTCGTCGTGCCCAGACACCACGTGATGATCGGGTGTGATAAGCTCTACGTCCATCTACAATGGGTGCAAGCCAGTTTTGCACACACGGAATACTCAGGTTAAACTTGACGAGCCTAGCATATGCAGATATGGCCTTGGAACACTGAGACCGAAAGGTCGAGCGTGAATCATATAGTAGATATGATCAACATAGTGATGTTCACCGTTGAAAACTACTCCATTTCACATGATGATCGGTTATAAATTAGTTGATTTGGATCACGTGATCACTTAGATGATTAGAGGGATGTCTATCTAAGTGGGAGTTTTTAAGTAATATGATTAATTGAACTTTAATTTATCATGAACTTAGTCCTGGTAGTATTAGCATATCTATGTTGTAGAACAATAGCTCGCATTTAGCTCCTCTGTTTTATTTTTGATGTGTTCCTAGAGAAAACTAAGTTGAAAAATATTAATAGCAATGATGCGGATTGGATCCGTGATCTGAGGATATCCTCATTGCTGCACAGAAGAATTATGTCCTTGATGCACCGCTAGGTGACAGACCTATTGCAGGAGCAGATGCAGACGTCATGAATGTTTGGCTAGCTCAATATGATGACTACTTGATAGTTTAGTGCACCATGCTTAACAGATTAGAATCGGGACTTCAAAGACGTTTTGAACGTCATGGATCATATGAGATGTTGCAGGAGTTGAAGTTAATATTTCAAGAAAATACCCGAGTTGAGAGATATGAAGTCTCCAACAAGTTCTATAGCTAAAAGACGGAGGAGAATAGCTCAAGCAGTGAGCATGTGTTTAGATTGTCTGGGTAATACAATCGTTTGAATAAAGTAGGAGTTAATCTTCCAAATAAAATAGTGGTTGACAGAATTCTCTAGTCACCACCACCAAGTTAGTAGAACTTTGTGATGAACTATAGTATGCAAGGGATGACGAAAACTATTCCCGAGCTTTTCATGATGATGAAATCGATGAAGTTAGAAATCAAGAAAGAGCATCAAGTTTCAGTAAAAGGGAAAGTGGAAAGAAAGGGAACTTCAAAAAGAACGGCAAGCAAGTTGTTGCTCAAATGAAGAAGCCCAAATCTGGACCTAAGACTGAGGCTAAGTGTTTCTACTGCAAAGAGACTGGTCACTGGAAGTGAAGTAATAGACTAACATCATGTTTAAAAGAGTGAAAATGGATTCATTCCTTCATATGCTTCTTTCCAAAATATGCCGGAGAGCAATAATAGGTCTAGTTTATGCAATAATAGGCGGAGGTGGAGCACGGAGATGGAAGATATCGGTAGGCAGAGGATTGAAATGGAGCGGGGGCAACAGGGCATTTCCTTGATTTTCACCTAGTCGGAATGATTTCTTCAACGACCTATATTTCAGGACGGATGGAGTACCAAATAAGCAGCTCTCCTCTTGTGCAAGATCTACCGTCCATTAGCCACTAATTCTATGGGCATGCCGGCCCGCCCGAGGCACATGTGTAGGATGTGCAACTGCACAGGCC
>NC_057800.1:701241078-701260317 GCF_018294505.1 Triticum aestivum
TTTTTATTACAACAATTCGCTAATGAAAAAAATTAGTCAAATTCTTCTAAACAGATAGCACTAGCTACAGAGAGTATTTACTCCTGGAGAATCGGGCCAGGTCTTTTGTCGTGGGAATGCAAGCATTTTTCACACTTTGCCCTTGGTCTTGCCAATTCTATTTAAAACTAGTGATTCTATTTAAAACCAGTGATTTCTGTGGCTACGGAGGAGTTGAGGAATACAACCGAAATACTACGAATTCTATATAAAACTAGTGATTGCCTTGGCTGCGGAGAGATAGGATTAATTGTAGGTAAATTACTAGCATGCCCGCGCGGCGGCACGCCGCGCCTGTTGAGACATAATATGAAAGGTCTTTTTGTGGTGATGGAAAAGTTTATGTGTTAATTTTCCATCTAATGGCTCAGTTGTTGCTTGTTTTTTACACTATGATGTACTCCTGTATGAACATTAAGTTCTTATATATGGATGCTGGAAAAGTTTATTTGTTAATTGTACATCTAATGGCTTAGTTGTTGCTTGTTTTCTACATTATAACGTATGCATGAACATTAAGTTGTTATATGTGGACACTGGAAAAGTTTATTGAATAAAACAGTTGCTACATTTCATACAAGGGGGAATACAATTAGAGCTTGCATGCTAAATTTGTGTCATTATGGTAAATCATTTCATCGTTCTACGACCACATGCTAGATTGGTGTTGATGATGAAATGGCAGAGCGCCTATGCAAATTCTTGGATGCGATTCTGTGCACTTTGACACCAGGGTATGTCACTCTCGAGACAATGGTGTGTGGTTGTTGTGGATACATGCGTAATGGTATGGTATCTGAAAAATTGTCATAGATTATTGTTCGAGTTTTGATTTGTCTTGTGAATTCATTTTGCTGAAAAGTCGCATGTTGACAGGCCATGTTGACTTGCCATTGTAAGGTTCATGCAAAATCTTGAACACTAAATAAGTTTCTTTTTGCAACATTGAATGCTTGATGAAAAAGCCACAGCCCCGGCCGGTCCAGAGACGCCGCCACCCCTGGGTGGTCTGATGCGCTACAGTCTGCAGTGTAATGTTGTTGGGTGCACCGTGCACACTACAGTGCTACAACATAATGTAATTATGTTTAGCACGATTAGCGCCATATCGAGCAAATTTGCTAAATATAGTGTGCCCCTTCCAAATACGCTATAGCGACACTATAACGGTGAAATAGCGCGCTTTTTGTTTCGTTGATTATGACATGGGTCTCTGTATTTTAAAGCAATATGGGGATATGCATTCACCATTGATTTATATTTTAGTATAGTATTGTGAAGAGAAAACCTGATCAATGCTACAAAATTAGACATTTCCCCCCTTAGCCCAGCATGAATAACAAAAAAAAAATACAATGATCATATTCACCATAGAGAATGATCATTTCATTCATGTAAGACAAAATAAGAAGAAAACACTGATCTTGTAAGTAATGCAGAACCGGAAGAAACTGGAAAGGTTGCAGCCCGCGCTATGTCTTCCATGAAGAGCATCTCATTGTAGATGAATAAGAAGAGCAACGATGGTAGATAAGGCATTCCTTTGTGATATAGTGCACTGTTCTGAGGAAGTCAACCAGCTGATATGAAGTTAGAGTCATCAATGGTAGATAAGTGACGCATATTTTCAAAAATAGGTTATGCAAAAAGGGATGTTGTATATATTACACACCTTCCATTGGGAACAGATTCAAGTGGAAGTTACCGATGAAAGAGAAAATACTGGAAGTCCCTAGATGGGATTCTGCACTTTAGAAAATTATAAGGATGTGTTAAAGATGAAATTAAGTGCATGGATATGCCCTTACTTCGCGAGACTGCTAGTTCTCGTCGCGCGTCGTTGGTGGTTTATGTATAGTTTCATATTTCACGTTGGATGTGTTTTATGTGTTCCCTGACTCATTGAAACATCTCAAGTAGTCATATCGCATGGAACAGAAAAAGTAACAGGAGTATCTACATGGCCACACAACCACAACTTTTCCAAAGTAAAACTGTATACACAAGATTATTCACAAAAAAACAGGGGATAACAACAGCAAGCTCACAATTTCTTTTTCCTTTTTTGAAATGGGGATTTATATTTAAAAGATATATTTTTACAATAAATGAAAAAACGCTTTATATATTAAGAAACTATATATATATATATGCATACAATCAGTCGAAAGTTGGCTCACCACACAGAATGGGACTGCATCCCATAACACACCGAGACTTGACACACAACCACCTAATTTGTCCCAGACATGGACGTTTGCATTAGCAGATCGATGAACCTTATCAAATTAAGTTGTGGACATGAAAAATAAAATCTATCTAATTTCTAGGACACTTGCATTTTTTTTGAGAAAAGGACACTATTGCAAAGTCACTTACTGTGTCAGATATAAAAATGATGGGCTGCATGGATCATTGTTTCGAGGCCTTGAAAACATCCAACTCACACTTTGTTTTTAGGAATATGTCAAGCCCTTCATGACAGCGTCTTTGGTCCACACCTCTGCAATGCTCATGCAGGATACCGTTTTGGAGATGTGCATACTATCGAAGACGCATATTACGAACTGTCCTAAACCTCAATGGAAACAAAGACAATGAGTAGGAGGAGTATAGTGCTTCAGTGAGTAGCCCCAGGGCATTCCACAGCTCGACCCGGCCCTGCATTGAAAGCAACATATGTTCGACTGGCTCCATCGCGGGGCAAATATCGCATAAGCATAACTGAAACCGACAGTGTCGAACATATGTGCCATCAGGACGACATATTCAGTGTGCACCAGTCCGTGGGAGGGCCGGAGCCTGCAGTTGCCGCAATAGGCAGCGAACACCCTAACGTTGCCGCCGCTTTCTGTGGCCAGGGCGAAGTCAGCAAGGCTTCGGGCGACGGCGACGGCGGAGCCGCTGGAGGAGTAGCCAGAGATACGGCCTGGGGCACAGGGGTTTTGGCGAGACCGCGAGAGTGCCGTAGTGCGCTTTCTTGTTGTTCATGCTGTAGACCATCTCGTCCATCACCGTATTGGCCCGGCCATGCCCATCACCGCCGCGGCGATCGCGGCCAGCACTCTGCGCCATCTCCCGTGTGTGCAGGTCAACCTCGTCCACGGCTGACTTGCAGCTGAGCTGGCGCGAGCTCAAGGCGGCGGCCTCCCATCTGCGCTGGAAGGCGGCGCCGGGCTGCGGCCAGAGAGACGTGAGAGGGCGCAAGGTAGCCGGGCCGTAGCGACCTCACACGCTGACGGCGGGAGGGCTGCATAGGGCGGCGGGGCAAGCCGCAAGCGTCGTCGTCGGGGAACGACTGCGAGTTGTCTGGGAGTGAGGACGCGTTGCCGCACGCATCACGCGTCTGACTGCCATGACGACATCGAGGTCTTGTGATGCCAAAGGCGGCCGTCTCTCGATCGCGCGCCTTTCCTACGCCGCCTGTCCTGCCTGTCATGTTCACGTCTGTGATGATCGAGACCCAGAAGCTCCACCGCCCTCCATGCCGAATCCACTATGATCATTGCACACAATATCGAACACATGCAGGTGCGCGTGATTTCTCACCTCTTATTTGGAGCTGCCGAGGACCATGGGAGGTGGCCCAGGCGATCGTATCGTTCCCGCCATAGCCGAGCATGATATGGCAGGTTCGGAGCATCTGGTGCCCGACCTGAGGAACCGGCCATATGATCAGTGGTTGTGTGATCCCACATACGCAAAGCGGAGGCGGAGGAGGTGCCCCTGTCGGAAGGGCGATGGAGTGGCCAGCGCCGGGAGGGAAAACGGGGGCCCGACGGTCGAGGCTCGTAGAGGGACGGGCCAACAGCGAAGTCATGAAGGGGACGACCGCAGGCATCTATTGGTGGGATTTGGGAGATGTGCGACCAAAAAGAAAAACACCTCCTTTCATAGGGACATGCAACGAAGGTGATTGAGTCGTGCACGTTTCTAACTGGACAATCTAGAGATATCTACTATCGCCTACATCCATCAATCGACACAAAAGAAGAAGAAGAAAGGAACACAAATGCCTACGTTGAGCGGCCGGCCATCGAAAGAAGCCTGGAAACGATCGATACATGCACGTGGCGTGAAAAACTCGCCGCTGCATGCATGCAACTGCAAAAAAAAAACCACCGCCTACCCACCGCTGCATGCATGCAACTGCAAAAAAAAATCCACCGCCTATCCACCGCTGCATGCATGCATCTGCAAACAAAGCAGCAAAGATCAATCACGTCACGCATCTATGCCCCCCGCCATGCAGGCCCACCTCCACCGCCCCGGTTGACTTGGCATAAAATCCTGAAGAAAATCTCTAGGTGCACCACAATGTGTACCTCATCAGAACCCCCAGTAAATAACGTGTCGCATCCCTATTGGTTGGTTTTTCACTGATTGAAAAAAGCCAAAAAAACAGGGTAAAAGAAACCTGGTCAGATTTAGTATATGTATAATGTATAAAGAAAAGATCTATATCAAAACTAGTATTTTTAATGTAAAAATATTTTGTACTTGCATATTTTATAAACCAAAAGTATACATGTACATCGGACGATAGTCGTCGCAACAATTAAATAAGGGCATATTCCATCCTTTAGAAAGTAAAAAAATTAAATAATTTCCAATTTAGCACAAATGTCTAGTAACAAAAAATAAACATGCTGGTGTGGATTTTTTTTTCCTAATTTGTTACAATAGCACTTCAAGTACCAAAGGATCGCGTTCCTTTTTTGTGGTTTCATTTTAACTAAAGTGGAATAGATGGAAATTGCTTTTTGTATAGAGATAGCGCGTCAAAATTGTGCTTGAAAATATTTAATGGAGATAAACTTGAAGATTTTTGGAAAGTAAGTTCTAGAAAGATTGCTCGGTCCAACTACAATACATATTAGATATTAATTAATTCATCACTTTGCATTTTCGCAATACATGTTTTTTTTGCAACAGATAGTTCTTGGAAAAAATGTGTTGCTCATATGGTAAATTTTAGAAACTTCTTTCCCTAACTATTTTCTTAATTTAATTAGGCCTGAACTTTAATTTTGCATCGGGCCCCCAAATTCTCAGTACGGCCCAGTGGCCATTCTCTCGTCTGATGGAACCCTAGGGATCAGATCCCTGGTGGTTTGTCTCAAAAAAAAAGATCCCTGGTGGTTCCCATATATATTCTATCTGCCCTAGAGCTCCATCGCCCCCGCCGTCACTTCCACTTCACACCACTCCTCTTGCTTTGCTATCGAGATCCAGATTGAGCTCCCGGCCAGCCGACGACCATGGCGGAGGCTGCACCGCTTTCCCCCCACCGCAGCCTCCCGGAAGAAATCTCCATCTGGGAGATCCTCGTCCGCCTGCCCCCCAAAGCCCTCCTCCGTTGTCGTGCCGTTTGTCGCACCTGGCGCGGTGCCACCTCCACCCACGACTTCCTCCTTGCTCACCATGCCCGCCAGCCCGCCCTCCCCCTCTTCTACGCCTCCAATTTCAAGTGCGACGGCGACCGCGTCAAGTCCCTAGACATCATTCCCTTCGACCACCGAGTAGGGATCGCCGCCGCCGACCGGCTCCAGTCCGTCGCACGAATTGACCTCTCCTATCCCGGTCTGGAGATCTCCTGCGATGGTCTCCTCGTCTTCTCCGTAGGCGAAAACAGAAATTTGTCTGTCTACAATCCCGCAACTCGTCAATATGCTCCACTCCCACAGATTGCTGGCTTCATGTTACTGGGGATGTACCTGCACAGCCCAACCGGCGAGTACAGATTATTGTTGTACTTGAGTGATGCAAATCTGGGACACAATGGCTCCTATGTCTTTTCAGTAGGCTCCGACCAGCCGCCAAGGTACAAAGGGTATCCCAATGCATTTGAATTGATGTTCACCAGACCCATTTTGTTCCGTGGTAGCCTGCATTGGCAAATTCTAAAGAGCGCGGGCAACATGTTAAAGGTATTCAACACGACCGTTGAGTCATTCCGGCAGATGCGTGCTCCGCTTCTTCCTTACCCCGCTCACCTGTTTGAGATGGATGGAATGCTCAGCATGTTCAGCTTTGATGAGGCAACCAACACAACCATTGATATCTGGATGTCACAAGACTATGACAATGAGGTATGGGCCTTGAAATACCGGGTTAAATTACCAGTTGCAGATCTCACAGTGCGGTTTGGAAAGTTTGTTGAGTATTGGAATTTCATGGTCACTTCTAGGGATGGTGATGTGTCCATGCTGGTCAAATTTGGTGAGTGGCTACTTCAGTTTGACATCAATGGCAAGTTTAGTGCCAGTTTCCATTTTAGAGGCCTTTTTCCTGCTGAACATTGTCTCAAGCAAACTCTTGTTCAGCATACATTCTTTCCAATGCTACAGGGTTATGTTGTGAAAAATTCGCCTTTCATCGGATGTGATAGCTGTCCAGTGAGGCAACGCTTCTAAACGGCCTAGCGGTATCCTTATGAGCTACAATATCGAGTTTGAGCCCGCAGGCTTCTTTGTTGATGCATGAAGTTGTGATCAGGAAGCTCTCACTGTTATGTGGTTGCGTGAAATCTATGCATGTTTTGGTACCAAATTACCAAGTCATTTTGGTGTGTGTCTGAAAGATGTGCTCCGGTCTGCCTCATGTCTCGGCTATACTCCTATTTATTAGGTAGCAATCTACATGCCTCGTGTTTCTGTTTCTTGAACTGGAGGATTGACTTTACCTTTTTTCTTGGTCTTCGTTTTATTCCATGAAATTATGTACTGCTCTTCTCAAAGATGAATTCTTATTATCTAGCAATCTTGATGTGTCTCATGTTTCTAAGTTCTGTTCTAGCTGACCATTGAATGTGAAACTTGAATGTGGCAGATTGATTATCCTCTCAATTTCTTAACTTGCTAATATCCTCATGAGCTGCTATGTATAAAATGGGTCCACCTATGGGCTGGCTAGTTTCTTTATTATGATCAAGAAGCTATCACTATTACATTGTTGCATAAATTTCGTGTGTGTGAACATCCTATTGGGCCGAATGGCTACCAGTTCTGTTGTGGCTGGTTATGAAATTAGGACATATTATCCTCTTTAATGACTGGAAAGTTGAACTTGGGTTTTTAAAGAGCTTGAAGAACTGCTCGTTGAAGTGCATGATTGCATTATAGTCAACTTAGAGAAATGTTCGTTCATTCCTCTTCATGTATTCATTGCTTCTGGTTAGATACTTAGATGTTAAAAAGCAATGCTATAAACCTGTCTTTGCTGTTGCGTTGTTTGTGATTAAGCTTATCATGGTCAGGCTGGGGTACAAGATTGTTTTCTCCTTTAGACTCTGTAACTACCAGCCATGTTCATTCCCTCTGATCAGTGCAAGACCGTCTCGAGTACCATTGGTCTCAAGCAGATTGTCTCAAGTTCACTCTGATCATTTGTTATCGGATGTGCCATTGCAGGATCACTTGAAGCGCACCCACATTTAGTTTTATGTAGCATGCTACATACTGGTGAATTTTTTTTTGTATAGGTACAATTTACACTGTTGATGCAACATACAAGCTGAACACCAGATTAGTATAGTCTCTGTTTTTTGTTGCAGGGTTGCAGTTCTTGTACCAGAGCTGACTGACGGACTGACTGCTGTAGAGCTGACAATGATCCTCCTTTTTTTATTTTGAATACTTAGCCTTTCATCTGACGAGAAGATTATGTTGTGAATACTTGGCCTTTCGTCTGAGGGTTGTTGACTGTGGTGGTGCTTCTTATTGGCCTAGCTCTTCGTATCTACATGACATGCAGTATGTATTAACCGGATCCACTATGAGGCAACTATATTCTTTGTTGATGTATTAGAAATTATGATGAAGAAGCTCGGATTATTTCACCGCACAACCTGATTACCATGTGTGTGTGACGATAATGAGAAAAAGGAAGGTCAGCAAAACATGTGCATTGAAGCAAGGCGGCGGAGGATCTCTACTCCTAATGGAGCAGTTGGTAGTCTCGCTTTCAGGTTTTTTTTGTTCCACCTCTTATGGTTTTTTTGGTACCTCTTCCCACCTTCGCTGGTTTTTTTCCATAGATTTTTTTCGTCCCCTCCCCACTTCATCAGTTAATTTTCGCGTCACCCTCTCACGCAACAAAAGAAATTTGAACAGATCAGAACTTTTTATACTGGCGCAAGTTATTTAGTGTTGTAGAATCAATCAGGAACAATCTCTAAAGATCAAATCTAAATTAATTAACCTTACCTTAAATCACTCAATCACATTAATTAGAAAACAAATATTTGATTTTAAAAAAAATCGCTCAATCACATTAACCTTACCTTAACTCACGGATGGTAATCAATCTCCAAATAAATGAAAAAAATACATCGAGGGAGCAGTAAATAAACTCTCTTCTTTATGACATGTATATGATCTTACCTTCCCTCTTCGTTGTCTGAGCATTCTTGATTCTCGAGACCGATGCTTGGGCTGAGCATTCTTGATTCTCGAGACCGATGCTTGGGCTGCGTCACTGGATCGCGACGGTGCCGGAGGACGAGGACGGCGAGGCCGGGTGCCGCAGCACTGCGTTGGCCGTGGCCAGTGAAGGGGTGAAGAAGGGCGGCTTCCCTGGCCCTGGCCATGGCCCTGGAAGTTGGTGCGGTGGAAGCGGCACTTGATGGACCCGACGTAGGTGGCTGGCGCGCAGATAACACAACGTATCCATCCAGTACCAGATCCAATCACATCATATGGTGCGACCAAAATTCAAGTATGAAACACGCAAGGGCTTCATCTTGCACAGTATTTTCATTTCCAGTAGTGGGGCGTTCGCCAGTTGTGTGATGCACACACTTGTCAAATCTACTAGGCATCAGACTACTGATGCTTCTCACCTATCAGACCAGTCCACGGCCATTGGATCAGATGCATGTTGGCCGTCAGATTTGGTAGTAAACTCCCTCACGTGATTTATGGATTGTAGCGTTATTTTTTTTTTGAGCGGAATTTGTGGCGTTAATTGACTGTGCATCGTAACTGCTATGCGTGCACGGGACCAAGGATAGGCCTGGTCGTTGTTTCCTTCTTCTGAGATTTGTGCTTCCAAGAATTAGTGGAATATAAATCCTAACCATAATTTGTTTCCAGGTAGTAAACCAGCTCCGTATCATAACCATAAATTAGTGGGAAATAATTCATATCATAACCAGAATTTGTGCTTCCGAGAATTGTGCTTCCAATAATTATGCTTCCGAGGATTGCTTCCGAAAATCGTTTGCTACCATATTTACGGGAGATTATGTGCATCTTTATGCCATGGAAACAATCCTTTTAAACGTCAGAAGCATGTACTTCAACTAAATCTAGTACAATATGTACCCTCAAAAAAAAAATCTAGTACAATATGTACCTATATTTTTCCGAGACACATTTTTATGCAACTATGAATTAGTCTATGTTATATTTTTAGGAGATGGAAATAATTTTTTTATGTAAAGGAAGCATTTTTGTTCTATAATGAAGACATTTGCTTTGCAAAGAAATCATCGGCATGAACAAAAAGAATGATCAAGCCCTTGAAACAAATTCATAAGATATGCAAAAGTATTACAATTCCTTTCTGCAACTAAATAAAACACTATTACATCAACACTTGTTACAAAAGCTGGTCATGGACAACAGATCTGCGGTGCCACAAGCTCTCTGTTGTTCCAGTATAACCGACAACTTAGAGCGGTGACTGGTTTGTCTCAATTACAACGTGCTCAGCGTCATTGCAAGGCATCGTGCGGACAACAAAGAAGCGCATTTGGAATTGGGTGCAGGTGTCTGTACATTAGAAGCATGCGGTTAGAAAGACGAAAGCACAAACTGTAGTTGTTGATACTATAAAGGGTGCAAAAATGCATTTACAATAAAATTTCACCAATAAAAGTGGCACCGGTTGAAGCACATTATAGTAGTCCTTAAAGAAAATATGGCTGCTAATGATTCCATCAAAATGATTTTACCAGAAAATTAGCATACAGTTACAATGCTTGAAGCAAAATTCACTATACCATAGAAACATATGGAAGAAACAAACGTAGGAAGCATCAGCTTCATTATATCGTAGCATATATCAAACACACTGGAAGCATGGAGGTTTTTTTTTTTGAATTGGTAGCACGATTAGATGCAGAAAGTTGTGTTTGGCAAATAAGTTAGGAACATAAATTAATTAGCTAATACAGTACAATACTAAAATAGTCTGTTCTCAATATAACTGAAAACATGTATGAGAATGAACTATTTCCATGAGAAAAGCTAATTTGTCAACCTAATTATGGACTATTGACAATCTAGACTGAAGTACAATGAGACCATTACTTTGAAAGCGTGGATATTGGCAATCAGCATTCATGCTGACTAACATAACACAAGAGTATAAAAAAATGGAGGCATGGATGAAATACTGGAAACATATAGATACTTGCACACATGATACCGAATAACTCATATGTGATATAGATCAAAGGAAGCACATAGAAAACTTAATGCACAGATCCATGAAGCATTGCACATATGTGACAGCGAAGCACAAAATTACCACTTGTGGCCATGTTGAGGAACCGGTTGCATCCATGGCAGGAAGCATCAGAAACGGTGTCAACTCGAATAAAGGAACCATGTAGAGGGATGCCACGGAGGAGTAGCGTCGGGCGAGGTCATGGTGGAGGACATGATGCGTTGTTCTATACCGTCAGCCATATGATCTGAACGTCAAGGAGCCTCGTTCGTCGGCGGCAGGATGGAGAGCCAGATCTGGAGCGATTTGGGAGGAAATTGACCAAACTGGAAGGAGGGAGGTGCGGATTTTGCGGGATTGGGGGAGTGTCGTGGGTGTGCCAATTATATGTGCGGAAATTAGGGGTGGATGGAACGTACAGGATATTGTCGAAGCTTCTCTTGGCCATGCGATCAAAACGAAATCAACGGTGGAGCAGCGGTCTGACGATTGGAAGAGATCTGACGTCTGACTATAAGTGTTTCCCGCTTATAAATGGCATGTGTCTGCGGCCCGTCCCAATTTATAACTAAAAACGGCTCATTGTGAAGAATTTTTTCTTCCAGTTACAACTTGCTATTCTCTCTGGTTCAAAAAATAGGTGAAGCTTTTTAAGCTGAATTATTTATTAAATAGAATATATTATCTACCTATCTATACCTCTGTACCTATACCTACACCTACCTACCTACCTATACTAATTATAGACTCTCTAAAAATTCTCACGTTAATTAGAAATTAACAGCCGTTAATCTAGAGTGAGACTGTGTTATTACGGTCTAGATTAACTTACGTACAGAAAAATCCAACAAACCTTTAAGCCAACTTAGTTTGGCCAAAAACAGATTGATTAGAAAGCCCTACATCTTTGAAGCTGAAAACGTGGCCCATAATGCTCTCACGATTCTGGAAAAACGAGTTAAAAGAAAATATCTCCAGCATATCTTCCTCCACCGTCTCCTCTTCTTCCCTGTAAAAAAACAGCAAATCGGATGAGTCCCTATCTCTCACGTCTCTCTCCGAAGCTTTCATGTTTCTCTTCCTCCCTCATGTCTTTTCCTCCCCAATGAAAAACAGATATGTATCTGTCTTAAATTGGAGGAAACCTTTCAAGAAAAGAGTCCATCTGATCAAGAGAAAATACATGGTGTTTGATGAACAGCTGGCTCTCCTGATCCAATCGATGCTCAACTTATCTCCGAGCAAGATCTGCTTTCCATCTCTCGCTTGGTTTCCCGCAGGAAGCGCACACGGCCTCTCCATGTCTCCGCCCCACAGCTGGGGCCTGATCTATCCATACTACTCTAGATTTGATGTACCAGACTCCCAGGTTGATGGACATTCCTAGACCGCCAGAGTTGCTGTTGCCATCAGCGGAGAGAGACATGGAGATCTTCTCAAGTCTGAACATGGAAGTGGAAGGTGGAACTTGACACCCTCCTCACTGGCAATTTATTTTCTGCAACTAGCTTGCATGCAAGATAGACAAGGACACTCAAGAGGTACATGGACTTTCTAATGTAGACCGAGGTATGTGCTCTGTTCTGTACTTCATTTATTGAATGGCTGAACTGCAGAATTTTTTGGTTCTGTTGGTAATTTATTGACGAATATTGATTGCAAATCAGCAATTCTCCGTTCAGCTAGCCATAATATGTTTTAGATGAATCGAGCAATGCGCAATGCTACTAGATTTTCTACTATCTGTTCTAATAACGACCTGGAAACTGGTCAGAAGTAGAAACAATAACTTTAATTTCTCAGAAGTACAATATTTGTACAGACCCACACAGGGCGATGGCCATAGTTCCCCCAAGGTATGAAAAAAAGGACAAGACTTGCCTGCTCCCCGCGCGTGCTCCCATCCGTGCTCCCGCGTACGTGGCTTGATTTGATTGGAACAAAATAAGGTCCGGCCCCACCCCCTTAAAATCAGGGGGGAGATGATTAGATTAGAAAGAAAAAGAGAAAAAAGACAGCCGTAGGATGAAGTGGGAGTATGGATGGGAGCATGAGGAGGGAGTAGGCAAACCGGATCCAGGAAAAAAAAGGGAAGTGATCAGATTAGGGACTAATTGGAGCAAATAAGGATCAGAATCTTTAATAGCGAAGAATTGACCACTATCTTTCCTTCTTGAGGAGATTCATGGGTGGCACGGTTGCAGGATGATTTACATGGCTGGAACAAGATGTTCTCTTCAAGAATAAATTATGCTAACTTTTTTGGTTAGCTACAAGTATGGCACATAAAAGTAATATTTGTTTGGTACAAAGCTATACACCTACGCTTCATTACCTCTATGAACATAGTGGTGCAGACTTACAATTAGTGAACCCTAGGAAAGTTGTGATTAGTAAATTTATTTTTTATTAAGTAGTTGAGAGGAAACACTCCATACAATTTGAATCGATGGAGTGAAGATAATAATTGGGGTGCTCTCAGAATCACTGTTGATGTTAGCATTGGTTCATTGTTGCACATGTCTAAAGAAGCCCCCACGTAATGGACGTGGAGTAATTGAGCGCGAGCTCAAATGAGCTCGTTATCCACGTCGTTGGTTAGCCTCTCTGGATGTGTGCCATTAATTTATCCTAGCGCTGGTGGTCATCCAGAAATCGGGTACTGTTCCGAAATACGTCCCCGGCAGCGGTGTCCAGTGGGCCAGATTTAACGCTGGGGAGGATGGCAGTTTGCCGCCGGGGAGGTGTTCCATGGATCAGAATCAGAGCCGCCGTCTGATCCGTGGATCAGGAAATTCGCTTTACTGTCTCGCCGCACGAGTCGAGTTGAATCCAGAGTCCAGTCGTCTTCTCTTGCAAAGCGACTGGCGATTTGAAGGCGACGACTGGGAGATAAAGGTCAGGAGCGGCAGCGGCGATCCAACATGGAGTTCTTGATGCAGCCGATCGGCAGGTACATCGATCCTTCCTTCGCCGCGCGAGGTTGTCTGCATTTTTCGGGCGGCTGGGTCAGCTTGTTGACAGCGATTTGTTTTTTCCCTTGGTTTAGATCTGCTGTGCTTGAGGAGATAGAAGAGAGCCTGGTGCCTGCCCCTCTGGTTGCCGATGGCGAAGTGGTGGCGGAGCATGCGGTGCGGCAGCATCACAGGGCGGCGGACAGCGGCAAAGCACAAATCAGGGGCGGATGCCGCAGCAGGCAGAAGGGATAGCTCCCCTCTGACGCTGGAGCTCTCAACGGGGAAGACGAATCCCCAGGCGCCCGGATGGAATAAGAGGTCAGTGGAAAAGCTTCCGTATGTCATCAGAGATGCAAATATGTTAGTAAAGAAAAATTTACATCAGTAAAGAAATCAGGCAACTATATCTTTCTAGATTCAGAGTATTTAGTACAATGCATTTAGCTGAACCCTCCTGATATGAGAGATGCAAAGAAATTAGTGGAGAAAAATTGGTAGCACTAATGAAATCAGGCAGCTGTAATTTACCAGGTTTAGCGGGTTAACTCCATTGCATTCACGTAGTTGAAATTCAGATAAGAAAAAACTTCCTTATGTCATCAGATAAGGAAAGATTTCAGTAAAACAGAGTAGTTTGTGCACTGCATTCAGTTGTAACTCATTGATATGCGAGATGCAAAGATTTTAGTAAAGAAAAATTGAGTGCGGTAAAGAAATCAGGCAGCTGCAGTTTGCTGAGTTCAGAGGAATAAGTACACTGCTAGATGGAAATTATGTGATCACAGATGGAAATCAGACAGTCAGATAATGAAAAGCTTAATTATGTGATCACAGATGGAAATTATTTTATTAAATAAAATTGACAACACTAAAGAAATCAGGCAGCTAGAGATGTATGGGTTCAGAGTAGTTAGCAAACTGTATTAAAATGAAACCATTTGATATGAGAGATGCAAAGATTTTATTATAGAAAATTGGATTGCAGAAAAGAAATCAGTCAGCTATAGCTTTGTGGATTCAGAGCAGTTGGTACAATGCATTTGGATAAATCATGCCTACGCCTGGTATTTGCAGGCTGAGGCTTGGTGCTGCTGCACTAATCAGGACACCATGCCCAAATCGAATCAGTGCGTTCGACAAGGCTGTCAAATGTTTTGCAGAGAAACCGGCTGAAAATGTGATCACACCTGTTCTCGGCATTACATTCGACTCCTTGGGCGAGGCTTCTGGTGATGCTCTCACTGATTTGTTGTTAGTAAATCAGATACAGTGGAGTACAATTTTTATCTGAGAAGCTCATGAAAAGCGTGCACATAATGAAGAGATGCTTGGTTTCATTAGGGCTAAAAAATACCAGCTAAGCATATAGTGAAGACATGGACGAGGGATGCTCGCGACATTCTGCCACCTCATCTGATACAATACCAGAAGGACAGTATGTAGAACAACCCTTTTTCGTACAGAAACTTCACGATGTACATGCACGCAATGGAACTAGTCAGGCTGGGCAACACTAGTTTTGAAGCCTACAATCAATTGATGGAGTTGTTCAAGTCGAATTTGACAGTGATGTTACCCTATGCAGAAGTTAGGGATGGTCTTGGCCTCGAGGATAGACTGGCAGACAGGGGGGCTGTGGTGAATCAGACTCCCATGGAGCTGGTTTCGGCGGAACAAAACATGAACGCCAAAGCAGCTACTGCTGTTTTAACTAACAATGATTCGGTTTCGAGGACAAGCAACAGGTTGGAAGGACTGCTGGCTCCAGCGAAAAAGAAAGATATGGGATGGCCAACGACAAGTACGGAGAAGGCTCCATATGAAGGTCTAAGCAAGAGGACTAGGTTTTGCACGATATGCTGAAAACAAGGGCATAAGCAAACTACATGCCCTGATGTGGTGATGTCCCTAAGCAACCTCGGAAGCCTGCCAAATGTAAGAACTGTGGCTTGCAAGTAGAATGCAGTTTGAGGGGCACCCGCAAAATAATTTTAATAAATCAATGGAACTAAGGCTGGCAAGTAGAATGCAGTTTGGGGAATGCACTGGGTAGGAGCTGATGGGCTCATGATGTCTTTTCAATTATCTTATTTGCTATTGAGGCATATGCCTGTAGGTGACATGTTTTAGCTTCGGCATAATCTAAACCATGGTTAATTTTTAGGTGTTGACATGCTTTTCGTAACTCTGCATATTGGCCAGTGGCTAGGTAATGTAATAAGTCGAACTGTGTTCCAGCTTGGCATGTCTGGTTTAGTTTCAAATGTTGGCTTGTCCCCAGGTTTTCATGAACTTGTGTGCATGCTTTTGAAGGTAAAACCCTTAGCCTTGGATTAAATTGACTAGGACTACGGGAGGACAACTACTGCTGCTGAATTTCGGAATGTGTAGGTTTAATATGACAGACTACTGCCGCTGAATTTTAGGAAACTAGTGCTGCTGAATTTTCGAAATGTCTACGGTTAATATTCAGCTTATTGCAATCTGTAGGGCCCCTTGGATTTTATAAAATTGATGCTTATTATGAACAGAAGTTCGAAGTAATTGACCATATAAATTAGTGCTGCTGATTTTGGAAATGTCTAAACTTACTAAGACAAAACTAGTTCAAAGGCATGGGTTTTCCACTTTTCCTGAATGTATGTAGCGGCTAGACAGCAGCGAGTGTGTTTCATCTAAACTTAGGCCCTGTAGCACTATGCAAAATACATAAAGTTGTGACCGATCACCATAGCCAGAGATCAAGTGTTTGTAAAAAAATTATTTGTTCAAATTATGATTAGGCACTAGTGATAGTTACGTTTTGTGTGAAGAATATCCGGTGAGCTTTTCAGGAGTCATTTGCCCAAAAAATAGGTTTAATTGTAATGTTTTCCGAGTATGTTTTGAAATTTCCATGATTGTGCAGAAGTATGATGAAAGAAATGTGTTAAGTATATGTGCTCCACTACAAACGAACAATCTCGGCCAGGATGTGTAATCAGTTTGCTGATTTGTCATGCAGGACTAGGGTTGGATTAGTTGGCAGGACGAGGATGAAGTTGGTTCCGGCCAAGAGCAGCGTCGTGCGCTGGCTGTCGGCGGAGCAGCGTGGAGGCGCGGCACGGGGGAGGCTCAGCTGCTGCACCTGTGGCTGCATGCGCACATGTGCTGGCTGAATCTCCGCCTGGCTGCTATGGTCGAAGTTGTGGTCTCGCCTGTATCTCTGCTGAAGGGGAGCCGACGGGTGCATAGCAAGGGGGGTTGCAGCACGTACGGCTGCGTCAGCCCTGCGCGAGTCAGCTCGGGCAGGTACGTGTCCGTGGATCTAAATGAACCCGCATAGCTCAACCTGCATGGATTCTAACTTCAGACACGGAGTGGGGATCCAAGCTCCAAAAGATTGTTCTTCATGGTAGATGGGCACTTACATCTTTCCTGACGCATTTGTAGAGCGAGCTCGGCGCGCGCGAGGCGAAGGTGACCACCTTGTCGAGGTAGTCGGGGCAAGGGATAGGTGGCAGCACTTCCTGAGGCTGTGAGGAAGAAAAGTGAATCTTCCAGAGCAAGGGTGTGTGCGGTCAATGCAGTGCATGTATATATTAAAAAAATGTTTGCTGGAAGCCACCGTTGGGTGTGTAACGGCTGAGCCGTGGACCACGACGCTAGTGTCCATCTGAGCCGGCTAGTGCTGGATGATGGATGTCCCAATAAATGCGGTCGGTGAGTGGGCCCTAGTATGTGGAAAAGCATCTCATACTACTCAGAATACGCAGTAAAATACATCTCCTGATGTGAATCTTAGCGCCAGACAACGGCTGGGATAACAGGTCCATCTGAGCTCGAGCTCAGAATAGGACTTTCGCCACGTAATCTTCCACCATAGATATGAATACCACAATTAGCTCTGTTAGTGGTGCTTTGCTGAATCTCGAGTATTAAATGAACACCTTATTTTCTATATACAATTAAAATGGTTGCTGATGGTTTATAACAATGCAGTCCTGAACATACAATGTGATTCTATTCATCCGAGTAAATATATACATAAGGACGGACTATGATGTTAACTTCCTTCGACATATTTGGTTTTATGTCAACAAACCATGTTCATATGTTCTACTTTTTTTTCTCTGCAAACTGTTCAGTACATTTTCTTAGTGTTTATGGACGTCGCACCACATTGGATGTTCGCCCTTCCATAACAAAATTTTGGCATAGACATTGCTGAATTTACTGTTTGCGATATAATGTATTTGCCAAAATCGTTTTAACTAACATTGGCTTTTGTAGTGAGGAGTGAGGACACCAAAACTTCCATGATTAGCGGATGCAATAAAGTATATGAGGTTATGTTTGGTTTTAATTATTCAGCTGGAGCAGAGGCTCTATTTTATCTAATCTGTATATGCTAGCTGTGTACTACAGGTTTGTGGCAGAGTTATCTCTACTATTAAAGGGGGATCGAACGTTGTGATGTTTCGACCTCCTCTTCCTATCGCTAATCGCTAGCTATCTGTTAGGATTTAATCAATTTATCTCTACTATTAAAGGAGGATCGAACGTCGTGATGGTTCGACCTCCTCTTCCTATCGCTAATCGCTAGCTATCTGTTAGGATTTAATCAATTTACTTGATTAAAGATTAATCCTTGCTATTAATCTCCCACGTACGGTTGCTATTCTGGCAACCGACGCGGTGGTTCCTCGCATCTTTTCTTAACAGACGCGTCCCTAAATCGTGTCTTTTGGCCTTATTATATAAATATGTATTTGTCATCAATAAAGAACAACACTTGAATCATTTGTGTCTCTCTCAGATTACACTTCAATACGTTATCAGCACGCTCCCGGCGGAGCGATTCTATCGGCGTAGGGCGAAAGGAAAGGGCCATGCCCGAGACGGCGGTTACGCACGCACAGAGGCGAGGGCTATTCCTCGAACTCAATGGCCCTGGATCGCAGCGGACTCCGCCGCCGCCGGCCAGGCCGCCATGCCTGCAACACTCTTGACAGAAAAGAAATTCAAAGAAGAGCGACATCAACTCAGAAGATCTTCAATTCCATCTTCCAGACATCCCGTTCTATCCTCCCATGGAGCCGTTAGCCTTGAGATTAGAATACAAGAACAAGGGAAGGATTAGGAACGAAATCAAAGATCGACAAGAAACAAGGTGCTTCCTTTCCGATTTCTTTCCTGCACACAACAAATGCTACATGGAATCATTCCCTTCGGCTCTTACCTGGGATCGTCCTAGACGACGTCCGCTCTTCGCCAGACCACAACAGCCGACGGCGCTCGGTTTAGGCTGGCAGCGGCCTGCATCCTCGCATGCCACAGCGCGAGCGAGGCAACGCCCTCCAGCGCTGTACTCCGGCTCTGGCGCGGCCCGGCAGAGCGATTTGGCGACGCACTCCCGGGCGACGGCGCTGCCGCACATCGAGTCGCATCGCAACGATGGCATCAGCTTCATCTGGCCTTGGTCCCGCGCTGGACCAGGAACCGGAACCACCGGTTTCGCAGCCGCTCCGCGACGCCCGAGGCCGCGGCTCCTAGACCGTCCTCCACGGTGAAGCCCCCTGGCGCACGACGCGGCCACCGCATTTGAAGCGGAGCGACTTCGTCCATGGCCTCGCCTGCCGAGGGAATTGTCGCGGCTTCCGGCCGGCGCCCCCTGGAGCGCGCGCGCCACGGCGGCTCGTCCTTCCGGCGTCGGTGACTTGCTCCATGCACGTCGGCAAAGCAAGGCAAGGCGAGGCGACGCAGTCTGGCGCGACTCCTTCGAGCGCGCACGCAGCGGCGTCCTTCG
>NC_057800.1:701260754-701292995 GCF_018294505.1 Triticum aestivum
AGCGGCAGCGCCCTCCGCGTGGCTCCCCGCAGCAGAGATGACGGCGCGCCGGGTTTCTCCCGCTCCTCGCCGACAGGAGACAGTCGCCGGCAGCGGGGGTCGGGGGAGCGGTTGCTCCCGAGGGAGACGAAACCACTCCAGGTGGTGAGCGGCTGGGCCACGTGTAAGGCCGTATGGGCCAGAAGACCCATGTGTTTTCGGTCCATTTTAAATCCTGGACGATTTTGCCGAATTAATCCTACATTTTTCTTGATTAATTTCGAATTTTTGTTCTATTAACAGCACTTTAACTCTGTTTTAGACACTGTTAATTACAGTACTTAAATTTCAGTACTGTAAATATGTTGAGTACTATGTATTCCATACACTACAGAAAAATCCCGGTTTCCTGTGTGTTGGCATATAAGCCATGTGCTTTCTTTCGGGCACCCAGCTTATACTTCTCTAAGTCGAGTCTGGAGAAAAAAACACCCGGTAAATAAGAGGAACTTGGCTTATGGTCATTTATAAGCCGAGTACCGCAGAAAAGCTCACGGCTTATATGAAACACACGGTATCTACGTGAAAAGGCATCCGGCTTACAACACACACTCGGCAAAGACATCTGCCACGTGTCTGCAACGGCAGTGGTTGACGGCGTCGTCACGGAGCAACCTATAAGCCGTGTGTCTGGAGCAAGCACTCGGCTTATATGACATATAAGCTGTGTGCCCGAAGAAGGCACTCGGCTTCTAGGACATATAAGCCGTGTGCCCGATGAAAGCACTAGGCTTACATATTTGTGGATTTTTTGCACCACGTAACATTTGTGCGAAATTAGTTTAAGATGGTTTTCATTGCATTTATATTTACTACTTAATTAGTATTATTATTCTAACCTATTTTCTGTCGACTAGTTTTCATGGGTCTTATTTGTAAAATTCTTAATTTAACGCCATTTTAGTATTTTCATGACTCTTTCGACACCCTAGCATACCCGCCAGCACACTACTAGACATCTAAGAGGCCCCAACGCAAGATTTGGCGGATTTGGCGGCATGGCTAGCCCCCGGAAGCCGCAGGTCACAATCGTAGACACGCGAAGATCAATCCGCATAGAGGGAATTGTTCATATACTTCTGCATCACCAAAAATTATGAAAAAATACCATACGTCCTATATCACATGTGCCCATGCCGTGAACGAAAATCATGATTTTATCGTGCTCTGAGTGTTCAATAATATTCACGCCGCACCGTTACCGCAGAACGATTATTATACCATGTCATCGCTGTCTGTGAGGGGGGCCACACTCGGAGCCGTGTGCTGCCTCCTCAAACATGCCACCACAACAACTTATGGCATGTACGAGGGCCCTGCGCGATGCTCCGGTGGCATTGCTACCCCCCAAGGCACCCGTCCCGCCAAACCCTGGAGCGGTTGACCAGGAGAACTAACCCTTTGACTTTCGTCGGACGGGCTTTGACTAATGGACCTCTCCACCCGGTTGTGGTAGGTCAGCTCATAGGAACACTTTGGAACAAGGTCCGGGCCAAACCCACCGCAAGATTCCCTCAGTGTCGACCCAACACGGGCGTTTCCCCCCTCCATGTGCCGGCGGCGGCGCCGTCCGTGAAGGGGTCACACTTCGGAGACGCGTGCCGGGTGTTGGCACCCGCCACCACACTTCTAGACCTGTAAGAGGCCTCGTCGCAAGATTTGGCGGCTTGGCTAGCCCCCGAAGGCCGCCGGCCATAATCGTAGACACGCAAAAGCAACCCGCGTAGAGGGAAGTGTTCATATATTTCCGCATCACCAAAAATTATGAAAAATTACCATCCGTCCTATATCACATGTTCCCACGCCGTGTAAGAAAATCATGATTTTATCGCTCTCAAAGTATTCAATAATATTCACGCCGCACCGTTACCGCAGAACGTTTACTATACCGTGTCATTGTCTTCTGTGAGGGGGGCCACACCCCGGAGCCGCGTGCTATCTCTTCAGACATGCCACCACAGCTTAAGGCATGTACGAGGGCCCCGCGTGATGCTCCTGTGGCATTGCTACCCCCCAAGGCCCCCGTCCTGCCAAACCCTGCAAGAGTTGACTAGGAGATCTAACCCTTTGACTTTCACCGGACGGGCTTTGACCAATGGACCTCTCCACCCAGTTGTGGTAGGTCAGCCCACAGGAACACTTCGGAAGAAGGTCCGGGCCAAACCCACCGCAAGATTCCTTTCGTGTCGACCCGACGCGGCCGTTACCCCCCTCCAGGTGCCGGCGGCGGCACCGTCCGTGAAGGGGGTCACACTCCGAACACACGTGCGGCACCCGCCACCACACTTCTAGACTTGTAAGAGGCCCCGACGCAAGATTTGGCGGCTTGGCTAGCCCCCAAAGGCCGCCGGCCACAATCTTAGACACGCAAGAGCAATCCGCGTAGAGGGAAGTGTTCATATACTTCTGCATCACCAAAAATTATGAAAAATTACCATCCGTCCTATATCACATGTGCCCACGTGGTGTAAGAAAATCATGATTTTATCGCGCTCAAAGTATTCAATAATATTCACGCCGCACCGTTACCGCAGAACGTTTACTATACCGTGTCATCGTCGTCCGTGAGGGGGGCCACACCCCGGAGTCGCGTGCTATCTCTTCAGACATGCCACCACACCTTAAGACATGTATGAGGGCCCCGCGCGATGCTCCGGTGGCATTGCTACCCCCAAGGCCCCTGTCCCGCCAAACCCTGCAGCAGTTGACCAGGAGATCTAACCCTTTGACTTTTGCCGAACGGGCTTTGACCAACGGACCTCTCCACCCGGTTGTGGTAGGTCATCTCATAGGAACACTTCGGAACAAGGTCCGGGCCAAACCCACCGCAAGATTCCCTTCGTGTCGACCCGACGCGGCCGTTACCCCCCTCCAGGTGCCGGCAGCGGCGCCGTCCGTGAAGGGGTCACACTCCGGAGACGTGTGCCGGGTGTTGGCACCCGTCACCACACTTCTAGACGTGTCAGAGGCCCCGACGCAAGATTTGGCGGCATGTCTAGCCCCCGGAGGCCGCCGGCCACATTCGTAGACACGCAAGAACAATCCACGTAGAACGAAGTGCTCAGATACTTCTGCATCACGAAAAATTATGAAAAATTACCATCCATCCTATATCACATGTTCCCACGCCGTGTAAGAAAATCATGATTTTATCGTGCTCCAAGAATATTCAATAATATTCACGCCACACCGTTACCGCAGTATGTTTACTATACCGTGTCATCGTCGTCCGTGAGGAGGGCCACGCCCCGGAGCCGCGTGCTACCTCTTCAGACATGCCACCACACCTTAAGGCATGTATGAGGGCCCCGCGTGATGCAACAGTGGCATTGCTGAAGGAAATATGCCCTAGAGGCAATAATAAAGTTATTATTTATTTCCTTATATATCATGATAAAAGTTTATTATTCATGCTAGAATTGTATTAAACCGGAAACATGATACATGTGTGAATACATAGACAAACAGAGTGTCACTAGTATGCCTCTACCAGACTAGCTTGTTAATCAAAGATGGTTATGTTTCCTAACCATGGACAAAGAGTTGTCATTTGATTAACAGGATCACATCATTAGTTGAATGATCTGATTGACATGACCCATTCCATTAGCTTAGCACCCGATCGTTTAGTATGTTGCTATTGCTTTCTTCATGACTTATACATGTTCCTATGACTATGAGATTATGCAACTCCCGTTTGCCAGAGGAACACTTTGTGTGCTACCAAACTTCACGACGTAACTGGGTGATTATAAAGGAGCTCTACAAGTGTCTCCAAAGGTACATGTTGGGTTGGCGTATTTCGAGATTAGGATTTGTCACTCCGATTGTCGGAGAGGTATCTCTGGGCCCTCTCGGTAATGCACATCACTTAAGCCTTGCAAGCATTGCAACTAATGAGTTAGTTGCGGGATTATGTATTACAGAACGAGTAAAGAGACTTGCCGGTAACGAGATTAAACTAGGTATGGGATACCGACGATCGAATCTCGGGCAAGTAACATACCGATGACAAAGGGAACAACGTATGTTGTTATGCGGTCTGACCGATAAAAGATCTTCGTAGAATATGTAGGAGCCAATATGAGCATCCAGGTTTCGCTATTGGTTATTGACCGGAGACGTGTCTCGGTCATGTCTACATTGTTCTCGAACGCGTAGGGTCCGCACGCTTAAGGTTACGATGACAGTTATATTATGAGTTTATGCATTTTGATGTACCGAAGGTTGTTCAGAGTCCCGGATGTGATCACGGACATGACGAGGAGTCTCGAAATGGTCGAGACATAAAGATTGATATATTGGAAGCCTATGTTTGGATATCGGAAGTGTTCCGGGTGAAATCGGGATTTTACCGGAGTACCGGGAGGTTACCGGAACCCCCCAGGAGGTATATGGGCCTTAGCGGGCCTTAGTGGAAGAAGAGAAGAGGCAGCCAGGGCTGGGCCGCACGCCCCTCCCCCCCTTGGTCCAAATTGGACAAGGAGAGGGGGCCGGCCGCCCTTCCTCCTCTCTCTCCTCTTTCCCCCCCTCCACGAATCCTATTCCAACTAGGAAAGGGGGGAGTCCTACTCCCAGAAGGAGTAGGACTCCTCCTGGCGCGCCACACCTTGGCCGTCCGGCCCCCCTCCCTTGAACCTTTATATACAGAGGCAGGGGCACCCCCTAGAGACACAAGTTGATCCACGTGATCATATTCTTAGCCGTGTGCGGTGCCCCCTTCCACCATAGTCCTCGATAATATTGTAGCGGTGCTTAGGCGAAGCCCTGCGACGGTAGTACATCCAGATCGTCACCATGTCGTCGTGCTGACGGAACTCTTCCCCGACACTTTGCTGAATCGAAGTCTGGGGATCGTCATCGAGCTGAACGTGTGCTAGAACTCGGAGGTGTCGTAGTTTCGGTGCTTGATCGGTCGGGCCGTGGAGACGTACGACTACATCAACCAAATGCTTCCGTTGTCGATCTACAAGGGTACGTAGATCACACTCTCCCCCTCTCGTTGCTATGCATCACCATGATCTTGCATGTGCGTAGGAAATTTTTTGAAATTACTACGAAACCCGACAGTGGCATCCGAGCCTAGGTTTTATATGTTGATGTTATATGCACGAGTAGAACACAAGTGAGTTGTGGGCGATATAAGTCATACTGCTTACCAGCATGTCATACTTTGGTTCGGCGGTATTGTTGGACGAAGCGGCCCGGACCGACATTACGCGTACGCTTACGCGAGACCGGTTCTAACGACGTGCTTTGCACATAGGTGGCTTGCGGGTGACTGTTTCTCCAACTTAGTTGAACCGAGTGTGGCTACGCCCGGTCCTTGCGAAGGTTAAAACAGCACCAACTTGACAAACTATCGTTGTGGTTTTGATGCATAGGTAAGATTGGTTCTTGCTTAAGCCCGTAGCAGCCACGTAAAACATGCAACAACAAAGTAGAGGATGTCTAACTTGTTTTTGCTGGGCATGTTGTGATGTGATATGGTCAAGACATGATGCTAAATTTTATTGTATGAGATGATCATGTTTTGTAACCGAGTTATCGGCAACTTGCAGGAGCCATATGGTTGTTGTTTTATTGTATGCAATGCAATCGCGCTGTAATGCTTTACTTTATCACTAAGTGGTAGCGATAGTCGTGGAAGCATAAGATTGGCGAGATGACAACGATGCTACGATGGAGATCAAGGTGTCGCGCCGGTGACGATGGTGATCATGACGGTGCTTCGGAGATGGAGATCACAAGCACAAGATGATGATGGCCATATCATATCACTTATATTGATTGCATGTGATGTTTATCTTTTATGCATCTTATCTTGCTTTGATTGCTGGTAGCATTATAAGATGATCTCTCACTAAATTATCAAGAAGTGTTCTCCCTGAGTATGCACCGTTGCGAAAGTTCTTCGTGCTGAGACACCACGTGATGATCAGGTGTGATAGGCTCTACGTTCAAATACAACGGGTGCAAAATAGTTCCACACGCAGAATACTCAGGTTATACTTGACAAGCCAAGCATATATAGATATGGCCTCGGAACACGGAGACCGAAAGGTCGAGCGTGAATCATATAGTAGATATGATCAACATAGTGATGTTCACCAATGAAACTACTCCATCTCACGTGATGATCGGACATGGTTTAGTTGATTTGGATCACGTAATCACTTAGATGATTAGAGGGATGTCTATCTAAGTGGGAGTTCTTTAAGTAATATGATTAACTGAACCTAAATTTATCATGAACTTAGTACCTGATAGTATCTTGCTTGTTTATGTATGATTGTAGATAAATGGCCCGTGCTGTTGTTCCGTTGAATTTTAATGCGTTCCTTGAGAAAGCAAAGTTGAAAGATGATGGTAGCAATTACACGGACTGGGTCCGTAACTTGAGGATTATCCTCATTGCTGCACAGAAGAATTATGTCCTAGAAGCACCGCTGGGTGCCAGGCCTGCTGCTGGAGCAACACCAGATGTTGTGAACGTCTGGCAGAGCAAAGCTGATGACTACTCGATAGTTCAGTGTGCCATGCTTTACGGCTTAGAACCGGGACTTCAACGACGTTTTGAACGTCATGGAGCATATGAGATGTTCCAGGAGTTGAAGTTAATATTTCAAGCAAATGCCCGGATTGAGAGATATGAAGTCTCCAATAAGTTCTATAGCTGCAAGATGGAGGAGAACAGTTCTGTCAGTGAGCATATACTCAAAATGTCTGGGTATAATAATCACTTGATTCAAATGGGAGTTAATCTTCCAGATGATTGCGTCATTGACAGAATTCTCCAATCACTGCCACCAAGCTACAAGAGCTTCATGATGAACTATAATATGCAAGGGATGAATAAGACTATTACCGAGCTCTTCGCAATGCTGAAAGTTGCGGAGGTAGAAATCAAAAAGGAGCATCAAGTGTTGATGGTCAACAAGACCACTAGTTTCAAGAAAAAGGGCAAAGGGAAGAAGAAGGGGAACTTCAAGAAGAACAGCAAGCAAGTTGCTGCTCAAGAGAAGAAACCCAAGTCTGGACCTAAGCCTGAAACCGAGTGCTTCTACTGCAAGCAGACTGGTCACTGGAAGCGGAACTGCCCCAAGTATTTGGCGGATAAGAAGGATGGCAAAGGTATATGTGATATACATGTTATTGATGTGTACCTTACTAATGCTCGCAGTAGCACCTGGGTATTTGATACTGGTTCTGTTGCTAATATTTGCAACTCGAAACAGGGACTACGGATTAAGCGAAGATTGGCTAAGGACGAGGTGACGATGCGCGTGGGAAACGGTTCCAAAGTCGATGTGATCGCAGTCGGCACGCTACCTCTACATCTACCTTCGGGATTAATATTAGACCTAAATAATTGTTATTTGGTGCCAGCGTTAAGCATGAAAATTATATCTGGATCTTGTTTGATGCAAGACGGTTATTCATTTAAATCAGAGAATAATGGTTGTTCTATTTATATGAGTAATATCTTTTATGGTCATGCACCCTTGAAGAGTGGTCTATTCTTATTGAATCTCGATAGTAGTAATACACATAATGTTGAAGCCAAAAGATGCAGAGTTGATAATGATAGTGCAACTTATTTGTGGCACTGCCGTTTAGGTCATATCGGTGTAAAGCGCATGAAGAAACTCCATACTGATGGACTTTTGGAACCACTTGATTATGAATCACTTGGTACTTGCGAACCGTGCCTCATGGGCAAGATGACTAAAACGCCGTTCTCCGGTACTATGGAGAGAGCAACAGATTTGTTGGAAATCATACATACAGATGTATGTGGTCCGATGAATATTGAGGCTCATGGCAGATATCGTTATTTTCTCACCTTCACAGATGACTTAAGCAGATATGGGTATATCTACTTAATGAAACATAAGTCTGAGACATTTGAAAAGTTCAAAGAATTTCAGAGTGAAGTTGAAAATCATCGTAACAAGAAAATAAAGTTTCTACGATCTGATCGTGGAGGAGAATATTTGAGTTACGAGTTTGGTGTACATTTGAAACAATGCGGAATAGTTTCGCAACTCACGCCACCCGGAACACCACAGCGTAATGGTGTGTCCGAATGTCGTAATCGTACTTTACTAGATATGGGGCGATCTATGATGTCTCTTACTGATTTACCGCTATCGTTTTGGGGTTATGCTTTGGAGACGGCCGCATTCACGTTAAATAGGGCACCATCAAAATCCGTTGAGACGACGCCTTATGAACTATGGTTTGGCAAGAAACCAAAGTTGTCGTTTCTGAAAGTTTGGGGCTGCGATGCTTATGTGAAAAAACTTCAACCTGATAAGCTCGAACCCAAATCGGAGAAATGTGTCTTCATAGGATATCCAAAGGAGACTATTGGATACACCTTCTATCACAGATCCGAAGGCAAGACTTTTGTTGCTATGTTCGGAAACTTTCTAGAGAAGGAGTTTCTCTCGAAAGAAGTGAGTGGGAGGAAAGTAGAACTTGACGAGGTAACTGTACCTGCTCCCTTATTGCAAAGTAGTGCATCACAGAAAACTGTTTATGTGACACCTACACCAATTAGTGAGGAAGCTAATGATAATGATCATGAAACTTCAGAACAAGATACTACTGAACCTCGTAGATCAACCAGAGTAAGATCCGCACCAGAGTGGTACGGTAATCCTGTTCTGGAAGTCATGCTACTAGATCATGATGAACCTACGAACTATGAAGAAGCCATGGTGAGCCCATATTCCGCAAAATGGCTTGAAGCCATGAAATCTGAGATGGGATCCATGTATGAGAACAAAGTGTGGACTTTGGTTGACTTGCCCAATGATCGGCAAGCAATTGAGAATAAATGGATCTTCAAGAAGAAGCCTGACGCCGACGGTAATATTACTGTCTACAAAGCTCGACTTGTCGCAAAAGGGTTTCGGCAAGTTCAAGGGATTGACTACGATGAGACCTTCTCACCCGTAGCGATGCTTAAGTCTGTCTAAATCATGTTAGCAATTGCCGCATTTTATGATTATGAAATTTGGCAGATGGATGTCAAAACTGCATTCCTGAATGGATTTCTGGAAGAAGAGTTGTATATGATGCAACCGGAAGGTTTTGTCAATCCAAAGGGAGCTAACAAAGTGTGCAAGCTCCAGCGATCCATTTATGGACTGGTGCAAGCCTCTCGGAGTTGGAATAAACGCTTTGAAAGTGTGATCAAAGCATTTGGTTTTATACAGACTTTTGGAGAAGCATGTATTTACAAGAAAGTGAGTGGGAGCTCTGTAGCATTTCTGATATTATATGTGGATGACATATTACTGATCGGAAATGATATAGAATTTCTGGATAGCATAAAGGGATACTTGAATAAGAGTTTATCAATGAAAGACCTCGGTGAAGCTGCTTACATATTAGGCATAAAGATCTATAGAGATAGATCAAGACGTTTAATTGGACTTTCACAAAGCACATACCTTGACAAGATTTTGAAGAAGTTCAAAATGGATCAAGCAAAGAAAGGGTTCTTGCCTGTGTTCCAAGGTGTGAAGTTGAGTCAGACTCAATGCCCGACCACCGCAGAAGATAGAGAGAAGATGAAAGATGTTCCCTATGCTTCAGCCATAGGCTCAATCATGTATGCAATGCTGTGTACCAGACCTGATGTGTGCCTTGCTATAAGTCTAGCAGGGAGGTACCAAAGTAATCCAGGAGTGGATCACTGGACAGCGGTCAAGAACATCCTGAAGTACCTGAAAAGGACTAAGGATATGTTTCTTGTATATGGAGGTGACAAAGAGCTCATCATAAACGGTTACGTCGATGCAAGCTTTGACACTGATCCGGGCAATTCTAAATCGCAAACCGGATACGTGTTTACATTAAACGGTGGAGCTGTCAGTTGGTGCAGTTCTAAACAGAGCGTCGTGGCGGGATCTACGTGTGAAGCGGAATACATAGCTGCTTCGAAAGCAGCGAATGAAGGAGTCTGGATGAAGGAGTTCATATCCGATCTAGGTGTCATAACTAGTGCATTGGGTCCAATGAAAATCTTTTGTGATAATACTGGTGCAATTGCCTTGGCGAAGGAATCCAGATTTCACAAGAGAACCATGCACATCAAGAGACGCTTCAATTCCATCCGGGATCTAGTCCAGGTGGGAGACATAGAGATTTGCAAGATACATGCGGATCTGAATGTTGCAAACCCGTTGACTAAGCCTCTTCCACGAGCAAAACATGATCAGCACCAAGGCTCCATGGGTGTTAGAATCATTACTGTGTAATCTAGATTATTGACTCTAGTGCAAGTGGGAGACTGAAGGAAATATGCCCTAGAGGCAATAATAAAGTTATTATTTATTTCCTTATATATCATGATAAAAGTTTATTATTCATGCTAGAATTGTATTAAACCGGAAACATGATACATGTGTGAATACATAGACAAACAGAGTGTCACTAGTATGCCTCTACTAGACTAGCTTGTTAATCAAAGATGGTTATGTTTCCTAACCATGGACAAAGAATTGTCATTTGATTAACAGGATCACATCATTAGTTGAATGATCTGATTGACATGACCCATTCCATTAGCTTAGCACCCGATCGTTTAGTATGTTGCTATTGCTTTCTTCATGACTTATACATGTTCCTATGACTATGAGATTATGCAACTCCCATTTGCCAGAGGAACACTTTGTGTGCTACCAAACGTCACGACGTAACTGGGTGATTATAAAGGAGCTCTACAAGTGTCTCCAAAGGTACATGTTGGGTTGGCGTATTTCGAGATTAGGATTTGTCACTCCGATTGTCGAAGAGGTATCTCTGGGCCCTCTCGGTAATGCACATCACTTAAGCCTTGCAAGCATTGCAACTAATGAGTTTGTTGCGGGATGATGTATTACAGAACGAGTAAAGAGACTTGCCGGTAATGAGATTGAACTAGGTATGGGATAACGACGATCGAATCTCGGGCAAGTAACATACCGATGACAAAGGGAACAACGTATGTTGTTATGCGGTCTGACCGATAAAAGATCTTCGTAGAATATGTAGGAGCCAATATGAGCATCCAAGTTCTGCTATTGGTTATTGACCGGAGACGTGTCTCGGTCATGTCTACATTGTTCTCGAACCCGTAGGGTCCGCACGCTTAAGGTTACGATGACAGTTATATTATGAGTTTATGCATTTTGATGTACCGAAGGTTGTTCGGAGTCCCGGATGTGATCACAAACATGACGAGGAGTCTCGAAATGGTCGAGACATAAAGATTGATATATTGGAAGCCTATGTTTGGATATCGGAAGTGTTCCGGGTGAAATCGGGATTTTACCGGAGTACCGGGAGGTTACCGGAACCCCCCGGGAGGTATATGGGCCTTAGTGGGCCTTAGTGGAAGAAGAGAAGAGGCAGCCAGGGCTGGGCCGCGCGCCCCTCACCCCTTGGTCCGAATTGGACAAGGAGAGGGGGCCGGCCCCCCTTCCTCCTCTCTCTCCTCTTTCCCCCCCTCCACGAATCCTATTCCAACTAGGAAAGGGGGGGAGTCCTACTCCCTAGGGGTGGAAACCTAGATGGGGGCGCAGCCCCTCCCTTTCCCCTATATATAGTGGGGTTTTGGGCTGCCATACACACGAGAACATCTCCTTCTTGGCGCAGCCCTACCCCTCTCCCTCCTCGTCTCTTGCGGTGCCTGGCGAAGCCCTGCTGGAGTACCACGCTCCTCCACCACCACCACGCCGTCGTGCTGCTACTGGACGAAGTCTTCCCCAACCTCTCCTTCTCCCCTTGCTGGATCAAGGCGTAGGAGACGTCACCGGGCTATTCGTGTGTTGAACACGAAGGTGCCGTCCGTTCGGCACTAGGATCATCGGTGATTTGGATCACGACGAGTACGACTCCATCAACCCCGTTCACTTGAACGCTTCCGCTTAGCGATCTACAAGGGTATGTAGATGCACTCTCCTTCCCCTCGTTGCTAGATTACTCCATAGATTGATCTTGGTGATGCGTAGAAAATTTTGAATTTCTGCTATGTTCCCCAACAGTGGCATCATGAGCTAGGTCTATGCGTAGTTTCTATGCACGAGTAGAACACAAAGTAGTTGTGGGCGTTGATTTTGTCAATTTACTTGCCGTTACTAGTCTTATCTTGATTCGGCGGCATCCTGGGATGAAGCGGCCCGGACCGACCTTACACGTACTCTTACGTGAGACTGGTTCCACCGACTGACATGCACTAGTTTCATAAGGTGGCTAGCGGGTGTCTGTCTCTCCCACTTTAGTCGGATCGGATTCGATGAAAAGAGTCCTTATGAAGGGTAAATAGAAATTGGCATATCACGTTGTGGTTTTGGCATAGGTAAGAAACGTTCTTTCTAGAAACCTATAGCAGCCACGTAAAAACTTGCAACAACAATTAGAGGACGTCTAACTTGTTTTTGCAGCATATGCCTTGTGATGTGATATGGCTAAAAGGATGTGATGAATGATATATGTGATGTATGAGATTGATCATGTTCTTGTAATAGGAATCACAACTTGCATGTCGATGAGTATGACAACCGGCAGGAGCCATAGGAGTTGTCTTAATTTATTTATGACCTGCGTGTCAACATAAATGTCATGTAATTACTTTACTTTATTGCTAAAGTGTTAGCCATAGTAGTAGAAGTAATAGATGACGAGACAACTTCAAGAAGACACGATGATGGAGATCATGATGATGGAGATCATGGTGTCATGCCGGTGACAACGATGATCATGGAGCCCCGAAGATGGAGATCAAAAGGAGCAAAATGATATTGGTCATATCATGTCACTATTTGATTGCATGTGATGTTTATCATGTTTTACATCTTATTTGCTTAGAACGACGGTAGCTTAAATAAGATGATCCCTCACTAAAATTTCAAGAAAGTGTTCCCCCTAACTGTGCACCATTGCGAAGGTTCGTCATTTCGAAGCACCACGTGATGATCGGGTGTGATAGATTCTAACATTCGAATACAACGGGTGTAAGCCAGATTTACACAGCAAAAACACTTAGGTTGACTTGACGAGCCTAGCATGTACAGACATGGCCTCGGAACACAGAAGACCGAAAGGTCGAGCATGAGTCGTATAGAAGATATGATCAACATGAAGATGTTCACCGATGTTGACTAGTCCGTCTCACGTGATGATCGGACACGGCCTAGTTGACTCGGATCATGTTTCACTTAGATGACTAGAGGGATGTCTACCTGTGTGGGAGTTCATTAGATGAACTCAATTATCATGAACATAGTCTAAATTGTCTTTGCAAATATGTTGTAGATAAATAGCTCACGTTCTAGCTCCCTGTTTCAATACGTTCCTAGAGAAAGAGTAAGTTGAAAGATATTGTAAGCAATGATGCGGACTGGGTCGGGTCCGTAATCCAAGGAGTGTCCTCACTGCTACACAGAAGGCTTACGTCTTTGATGCACCGCTCGATGTGCAAACCCCTACAGCGTCGTCTGTGGATGTTGTGAACACCTGACAGACACGTCCTGATGACTACTTGATAGTTTAGTGCACCATACTTTATGGCTTAGAATCGGGATTCCAATGACGTTTTAAACGCCATAGAACATATGAGATGTTCCAAGAGCTGAAATTGGGATTTCAGGCTCATGCCCGTGTTGAGAGGTGTGAGACTCTAACAAGTTATTTAGCCAACAAGATGGAGGAGAATAGCTCAGCTAGTGAGCATGTGCTCAGAATGTCTGGGTGCTACAATCACTTAAATCAAGTGGGAGTTAAACTTCCAGATAAGATAGTGATTGATAGAGTTCTCTAGCCACTATCACTAAGCTACTAGATCTTCATGATGAACTGTGACATGCAAGGGATGGAGTTGATCCCAGAGCTGTTCGCGGTGCTTAAGACCGCAAAAGGTAGAAATCAAGAAGGAGCATCAAGTGTTGATGGTTTAACAAGACCACTGGTTTCAAGAAGGGCAAGGGCTAAAAGGGAAACTTCATGGATGGCAAACCAGTTGCGCTCCAGTGAAGGAACCCAAGGTTGAATCCAAACCCGAGACTAAGTGCTTCTATTGTAAGGGAAACGGTCACTGGTAGTGGGATTACCCCAAATGCATGGTAGATAAGAAGGCTGGCAACTTCAACAAAGTATATACGTGTTATTAATGTGTACCTCGCTAGTACTCCTGGTAGCACCTGGGTATTGGATACCGGTTCAGTTGCTATTACTGGTGACTTGAAGCAAGAGCTACGGACTAAACGGAGACTGGCTAAGGGCGAGGTGACGATGTGTGTTGGAAGTGTTTCCAAAGTTGATGAGATCACCATCGCACGCTCCATCTGCCTTCGGGATTAGTATTGAACCTAGATACATGTTATCAGGTGTCTACGTTGAGCATGAATATGATTAGATCATGTTCATTGCAATACGGTCATTCATTTAAGTTAGAGAATAATGGTTATTCTGTTTTACATGAATGATACCTTTCATGGTCATGCACCCTATGTGAATGGTTCATTGAATCTCGGTCGTGGTAATACACATGTTCACGCCAAAAGATGTAGAGTTAATAATGATAGTACCACTTTCTTGTGGCACTGCCGCTTAGGTCATATTGGCATAAGATGCATGAAGAAACTCCATGTCGATGGACGTTCGGAGTCACTTGATTTTGAATCGCCTGACACATGCGAGCCATGCCTCATGGGCAGGATGACTAAGACCCCGTTTTCAGGTACAATGAAACGGGCAAGTGACTTGTTGGAAATCATACATGCTGATGCGTGTGATCCAATGAGAATTTAAGCGTGCGGTGGATATCGCTATTTTCTCATCTTCACTGACGATTTGAGTAGATATAGGTATATTACTTAATGAAGCACAAGTCTAAAATGTTTGAAAAGTTCAAGCGATTTCAGAGTGAAGTTAAGAATCATCATAACAAGAAGATCAAATTCCTATGATCTGATCAATGAGAATATCTGAGTTATGAGTTTGGCAAACACTTAAGACATTGTGGAATTGTTTCACAATTGAAGCCACCTGGAACACCACTGGGTTATGGTGTGTCCGGACGTCGTAATCGAACCTTATGAGATATGGTGCGATCGATGATGTCTCTTATCAATCTACCATTTTCATTTTGAGGTTATGCGTTAGAGACAACTACATTCACTTTAGATAGGACACCATCTAAGTCCGTTGAGACGACGTCGTATGAACATTGGTTTGGCAAGAAACCAAAGTTGTCGTTTCTTAATGTTTGGGGCTGCGATGCTTAAGGCTTCAGCCGGAGAAGCTCGAACCCAAAGCGGACAAACACATCTTCATAGGATACCCAAAGGTGATAGTAGGGTATACCTTCTATCTCAGATCCGAGGGCAAATTGTTTGTCGCTAAGAACGGGTCCTTTCTCGAGAAGGAGTTTCTCTCAAAAGAATTGAGTGGGAGGAAGATAGAACTTGATAAGGTTGTCGAACCTTTATTTCAACCAGAGAGTGATGCAACACAGAAAGATGTTTTCTGTGGAGCCTACATCTGTTGAATAAGAAGTTAATGATAGTGATCATGAAGCTTCGGATCAAGTTGCTATCGAACCCCGTAGGTCGACAAGGATATGTACTACTCCTGAGTGGTACGGTAATCCTGTCTTGGATATCATGTTGTTAGACAACAATGAACCTACAAGCTATGGAGAAGCAATGGTGGGCCCGTATTCCGACAAATGGTTAGAAGCCATGAAATTCGAGATAGGATCCATGTATGGACTTTGGTGGACTTGCCCGATGATCGGCAAGCCATTGAGATAAATGGATCTTTAAGAAGAAAACGGACGTGGGCGGTAATGTTACCGTCTATGAAGCTCGACTTGTGGGAAAGAGTCTTTTCACAAGTTCAAGGAGTTGACTACGATGAGAATTTCTCACCCGTAGCGATGCTTAAGTCCGTCGGAATCATGTTAGCATTAGATGTATTTTTCGATTATGAAATCTTACAGATGGATGTCAAAACAAGTTTTCTTACCAGTTTTTCGTAAGAAAAGTTGTATGTGATACAATAAAGGGTTTTGTCGATCCTAAGGATGCTAACAGGTATGCTGGCTCCAACGATCCTTCTATGGATTAGAGCAAGCATCTCGGAGGCGGAATATATGTTTTGATGGAGAGATCAAAGCTTTTAGGTTTATACAATGTTTGCTAGAAACTTGTATTTACAAGAAAGTGAGTGGGAGCACTACAATATTTCTGATAAGTATATGTGGATGACATATTGTTGATCTGAAATAATGTAGAATTTCTGGAAAGCATAAGCGGTTGTTTGAAGAGTGATTTTCAAAGGAAGACCTGAATAAAGCTGCTTACATATTGGGCATCAAGATCTATAGAGATAGATCAAAACGCCTGATGATACTTTCAAAGAACGCACACCTTGACATGTTTTTGAAGGAGTTCAAAATAGATCAGTCAAAGAAGGGGTTCTTACCTGAGTTGTAAGGTGTCAAGTTGAGTAAGACTCAAAGATTGACCACGGAAAAAGAAAGAGGAAGGACGAAGGTCGTCCCCTATTCTTTTGTCATAGGCTCTGTACAGTATGCCATGCTGAGTGCCGCACCTGATGTGTGCCTTGCCACATGTCTGGCAAGAGGGTACAAAGGTGATCTAGGAGTGGATCACCAGATAGCGGTCAAAATTATCCTTAGAGGAATAAGGAAATGTTTCTCGGTTATGGAGGTGATAAAGAATTCGACATAAAGAGTTACGTCGATGCAAGCTTAACACCTATCCGGATAGCTCTTAGTAGAGATACCGAATACGTATAATGGAGCAACAATTTGGAATAGCTCCAAGTGGAACGTGGTAGCAGCATCTACGATATAAAGTTTTGCGAAATACATAGGGATCTGAATATGGCAAGACCCGTTGACTACAACCTCTCTCACAAGCATAACATGATCAAACCCAGAACTCTTTGAGTGTTTATCACATAGTGATGAGAACTAGATCATTGAGTCTAGTAAACTCTTGGATGTTGGTCACATGGCGATGTGACCTGTGAGTGTTAATCACATGGTGATGTGAACTAGATTATTGACTCTAGTGCAAGTGGGAGGCTGTTGGAAATATGCCCTAGAGGCAATAATAAATTGGTTATTATTATATTTCCTTGTTCATGATAATTGTTTATTATCCATGCTAGAATTGTATTGATAGGAAACTCAGATACATGTGTGGATACATAGACAACACCATGTCCCTAGTAAGCCTCTAGTTGACTAGCTTGTTGATCAATAGATGGTTACGGTTTCCTGACCATGGGCATTGGATGTCGTTGATAACGGGATCACATCATTAGGAGAATGATGTGATGGACAAGACCCAATCCTAAGCCTAGCACAAAGATCGTGTAGTTCGTATGCTAAAGCTTTTCTAATGTCAAGTATCATTTCCTTAGACCATGAGATTGTGCAACTCCTGGATACCGTAGGAGTGCTTTGGGTGTGCCAAACGTCACAACGTAACTGGGTGGCTATAAAGGTACACTACAGGTATCTCCGAAAGTATTTGTTGGGTTGGCACGAATCGAGACTGGGATTTGTCACTCCGTGTAACGGAGAGGTATCTCTGGGCCCACTCGGTAGGACATCATCATAATGTGCACAATGTGACCAAGGAGTTGATCACGGGATGATGTGTTACGGAATGAGTAAAGAGACTTGCCGGTAACAAGATTGAACAAGGTATCGGGATACCGACGATCGAATCTCGGGCAAGTATCGTATCGCTAGACAAAGGGAATTGTATACGGGATTGATTGAATCCTTGACATCGTGGTTCATCCGATGAGATCGTCGTGGAACATGTGGGAGCCAACATGGGTATCCAGATCCCGTTGTTGGTTATTGGCTGGAGAGTTGTCTCGGTCATGTCTGCATGGTTCCCGAACCCGTAGGGTCTACACACTTAAGGTTCGATGACGCTAGGGTTATAGGGAATAGATATACGTGGTGACCGAATGTTGTTCGGAGTCCCGGATGAGATATCGGACGTCACGAGGAGTTCCGGAATGGTCCGGAGGTAAAGATTTATATATGGGAAGTCCTGTTTTGGTCACCGGAAAGGTTTCGGGTGCTATCGGTAACGTACTGGGACCACCGGGAGGGTCCTGAGGGTCCACCAGGTGGGGCTACCTGCCCCAGATGCGTGGGCCAAGTGTGAGAGGGGACCAGCCCCAGGTGGGCTGGTGCGCCCCCCACCAGGGCCCAAGGCGAAGAGAGAAGGAAAAAAGGGGAAACCCTAGGCTCAGATGGGCCTAAGGCCCACCTAGTGGTGCGCCCCCTTCTCTCCCCCTTGGCCCCCCCCTAGATGGGATCTAGGGCTGGCCGCCACCCTAGGGGTGGAAACCTAGATGGGGGCGCAGCCCCTCCCTTTCCCCTATATATAGTGGGGTTTTGGGCTGCCATACACACGAGAACATCTCCTTCTTGGCGCAGCCCTACCCCTCTCCCTCCTCGTCTCTTGCGGTGCCTGGCGAAGCCCTGCTGGAGTACCACGCTCCTCCACCACCACCACGCCGTCGTGCTGCTACTGGACGAAGTCTTCCCCAACCTCTCCTTCTCCCCTTGCTGGATCAAGGCGTAGGAGACGTCACCGGGCTGTTCGTGTGTTGAACACGGAGGTGCCGTCCATTCGGCACTAGGATCTTCGGTGATTTGGATCACGACGAGTACGACTCCATCAACCCCGTTCACTTGAACGCTTCCGCTTAGCGATCTACAAGGGTATGTAGATGCACTCTCCTTCCGCTCGTTGCTAGATTACTCCATAGATTGATCTTGGTGATGCGTAGAAAATTTTGAATTTCTGCTACGTTCCCCAACAGTATAGTGGTTGGCTGAGTGGGGGGGGTTGTGCTTCCGGAATGGATTACAAAGACGAATCAGTTCTTGGAAGCAGCATTTGCCAGGCACACGGGACGTGGTGGAGTGTGGTGCCCTTGCACCATTTGCGGCAACACGAAGGAAAAAACAAAGGATGAAATGGGTAGGCACCTTCTCAAGAATGGGTTTATGCCAGACTACCACCGATGGGTCGCACGTGGTGAGTTTGAGCCCCCGCGTGCGAGAGAGGAGGTGGTACGACAATGCACAGGCTCACCCGAATATGTTACTCATGTTGAATTCATGCTAGAGGACCTGGAAAATGCTGCAGCGCCTGAAAATCCAGTTGCAGGTGAAGAGGGGCGGGGGGAGAAGGATGAGGAGCAAAGGACTAGCAAGTTCTATGAAACTTTGAATGAGGCACAGAGGCCCCTACACGGGCATACAGAGGTCACTCAACTAGATGGCATCGCACGCCTGCTTGCCGTGAAGTCCCAGTTTGGCTGGAGTAGATCTTCCGTCGATACACTTTTGACCGTTATTGGCACTCTATTACCGAAACAGAATATTTTGCCAAAGAACATGTACGAGTCGAACAAAATCTTCCGTGAACTTAAGTTGCCATATGAGCGAATACATGTTTGTCCAAACGCATGCATCTTATTTCGGAAAGAACATGTGAATGCAAATTACTGTCCAGAGTGCAAATCCTCTAGATATATTGAGGTCGACGGTGATGATGGTCAGAAGAGGCAGCTCACAATTCCCCAGAAGGTCCTTCGGTATCTTGATCCCATACCAAGGATCCAACGCCTATTTATGTCTGCGGAATCTGCCCAAAACATGAGGTGGGCAGCAGAAGGGACTAGATACCGCCCTGGAATCGTTATACATCCATCTGATGCTGAAGCATGGAAAGATTTCGTTAAGCGATACCCATACAAGGCTGGCAAAAAAGACAGTGTAGCAATTGCAGTAACAACTGATGGGTTCAATCCATTTGGTATGACTAATGCCACATATAGTTGTTGGCCCGTGTTTGTTATTCCGATGAATCTGCCCCCTGGCTTCTGCATGAAACGGCAGAACATGTTCCTGTCGCTGGTCATTCCAGGTCCTGGATATCCGGGGAAGAAGATGAGTTTGTACTTGGAGCCGCTTGTGGATGACTTGATTGTAGCTTGGGATAAAGGGATACAGACATACAATGCCCTAACAAAGAAGAACTTCGATATGTATGTTTGGTATTTCACATCCCTGCACGACCTACCGGCACGTGCGATTTTATGCGGCTGGTGTGTACATGGGAAGTGGCCTTGCCCGGTGTGTATGCAGAATCTAACATTCTATTGGCTGAAGAAAGGTGGGAAGTTTACCTGCTTTGACAAGCATCGCTCGTTCCTTCATCCTGATCATCCATTCAGACGAGACAAAAAGAACTTCAAGAAAGGAAAAGTTATCGATGCTCCACCCCCACCTGTAATGACGGGTCACATGATCAAGGCTCAGTTAGTGGAAGCTCCCTTACTTTCAGGATCTCCTTCTCCCACATAACATTGATGTGATGCACACTGAGAAGAATATCGTTGAGGCCCTTTTTGGCACAATATTCGACACGGAGAAGACGAAAGACAACGTCAAGGCCATACTTGATCAAGAGAAACTATGTGATAGGCCGAGTTTAAATATGATCGAACCTGGACCTAGAAGAAAAGGGTGGCGCAAGCCACCGGCCCCGTTCTGCCCTGTAAGGAAGCACAGGAAGGTAATGATGCAGTGGGTCTTGGACAAATTGCGGTTCTCTGATGGGTACGCAGGAAATATAATGAAGGGAGTGAATATGAGTACATTGCGAATAGGGAGGCTCAAGAGCCATGACTATCATGTCTGGCTTGAGCGAGTAATGCCAGTGACGATTCGAGGCTATGTCTCTGAGGAGATTTGGCAAGTGCTGGCGGAGTTGAGCTATTTCTTCTGTCAGCTTTGTGCTAAAGAGTTAGACCCAAAAGTTATTGAGAAGCTGGAGAAACAGGCACCAGAGTTGTTGTGCAAGCTAGAGAGGATCTTTCCACCAAGCTTCTTTAATCCGATGCAACATATGATCTTGCATCATCCGTCTGAGGCACGATTGGGGGGGGGGGGCTGTGCAGTACCGTTGGATGTATGCACTTGAGAGAGAAAACAAGAATCTTCGTGCCAAATGCAAGAATAAATGTCGTATTGAAGCATCCATAGTCGAGGCCTATCTCAACAAGGAGGTGTCAAACAACACGACAAAGTACTATGATCCCAATATTCCCACTCAGCATAATCCAGTCCTTCGTTACAATGTCATCATCACAGCCAATCTACCCCCACTTAGCATCTTCGCAGGGGTAGGTGGCGGAGCAAGTGGCAGAAGACCCAGGCACATAAAACATCCAGAGTGGACAACTATTATGTCGTATGTGTTGACAAACATGCCAGAAGTACAACCGTACATTGAGTAAGTGCTTCCTATATTTTTCGCAAATAATCAAAATTAAGTTTGTGTCTGACTTCATTTCTTTCTCATTGCTATAGTGAATTCACACTTGAATGTTGGAACCTAGAAAGGCCCCCTACCGAGGAGGAGAGGGAACTTATCTTTAAAAAAGGCGGTAAAGGAAATGGCGGCTTCATTCCTTGGTTCGCGGCAAAAGTATGCCACTCTGTCCAACCTTCTTCTAGTGCTGACATTTCAAGTTGGTCTTACTTCCAACTCATACATCAAAATTTTCTTATTATAAACTTGTAGGCAAAAAGGGACCCTATGAGAGCCGATTTGAAAGATTTTGCCACAGGCTTCACATGTTCTGCCAAGCAATTAAAGGCTTATGATGTGAATGGGTATCGCTTCCATACCCATTCTTATCACATGAGTCGGCCCGGTCAAAAAACAATAAATAGCGGGGTTGTAACACTAGGGACAGATGGACTTCAGTACTATGGAAGAATCGAGGAAATGATCCAGCTGGATTATGGTTTGGGCAACCGGCTGAACCCCGTTGTTTTCAGATGCCATTGGTTTGACCCAACCAGAGTCAGGCGGTACCCAGACATTGGGTGGGTCGAAATTCAGCGGGCATACAAGTATGATGGAGATGATGTCTATATTTTGGCTAACCAGGCCAAGCAGGTATTCTATCTACCGTATGCGTGCCAAACCGTGAAGTACCTAAAGGGCTGGGATGTTGTGTACAATGTACCCATGCATAATAAACCGGCTGCTCCAACCGATGAAGATTTCCAACGCATAAACCCCAACACATATGAGGGTGAGTTCAATCAGGAAGATGGGCTCACAGGTGAATTTAGTATTCACTTGCCCACTGACTAGGATGACATGGAGGAAGACGATGAGGAAGATGAAGATGAGGGCATGGAAGCAGGCGATGAGCCAGACAATGATTAAATCATTGAAGATCCCATGGACCTGAATTTACATGAACGAGTCCGTCTCGGTGAAGAAGATGAGCCAGATGGTCCACCTCCACACTATACTCCGGAATGGTGGGATGACATGCGTGACAGCGATGATGAAACTCTCGGGCCAACTAATGATCCAAACGATGAGGACTATGACTTTTGAAACTTGTAACAACTCTATGTACTATGAACAATGAGGACGACGTGCGTGATAGTGATGATGTACTTTTTGATGTAAACCAACTATGTACTATGAACTTGTACTCTTGAATGTAAACTTTGCCGAGTCTTAACTATTCAATGTACTTCTAGATGTAAGACAACTCTGTACTATGAACATGTGCTTCTCAAGAAGTTCTTCCCTGTGAGTTTTAACTTATGCATATGATTTTTTATGACTTTTAAACATGGACTTCTCAATTGCTCTACTTTTGCATATGAATTTTTAAACATGGACTTCTGAATTGCTCTACTTTTGCATAGGAACTTTTAAACATGGACTTCTGAATTGCTATACTTATGCATATGAATTTTTTAACATGGACTATGACTTTTCAACATGAACTAATCGAAATACTCTTTCTCATAGCAGGTGACTGAACGATGCCAGGCAACAAAAAGAACAAAGTTGCAAGCATCGACAATGTGATTAAAAGGTTAGGCAATGTGACAGGGGCCATAAAGAAGGGCACCGGTGTGGCAGCTTCCATACAGGTGGGCAGGGCCAAACCTGCTCAGTGAGCCACGGTGGATAGTACCCGGGGTAGACGATGTGGTCGTACCACTGTATCCCGTGTTGCTAGCACTATCCCCTATGCCGATTCTGAGGACGAGTCAGAGGAGGGGGCAGAGGAGGATGTAGAGGAGGAGCCAGTTGTGGAGGTGGAGCAGACGAGGTCTCGTCGTGATTGGCAGCATGTGAAAGGGTCATCACGTGGTGCGACTCAGGAGGAGGAGGAGGAGGAGGAGGAGGAGTTGGAGGAGTTGGAGGAGGGAGAGTATGAGGTGGAGGTATCGGCAAAGGACATGGAATGGCCGATTCCTAAGGAGACCAAAATATGGTTGCGTGCGGTGTCCACGCTCCCTTCCCGACCATATCCACATAAGGGGCTCATTGTCAAACCAGTCAGTGTGAGGTAAGTGCTTTTGTGGACTATTATTTGTGTCTTTACATTCAAGATTTTTGTAGATACTAACTTACTTGCCTTTCCATTGTGCAGGGCCTTGCTGGTTGTAGGAGAAGACATAAAGGTGCCACGCCAGCCAAGTAGCATCATTGGATGTCTTTGCAGGCATTATTACCCTGGCTTGGTCCCCATAGGAGATGGTGAGGAGGAGCCAGCTTGGTCTTGGGAGCATTGGAAACGCGCTCCGGATACCAAAGACAAGTGGGACAGGGAGTACAACAATGCTGCCGACCGAGTGGTCAACGATTTTTGGGTAAAATTTCTTTGTCATTTTTCATAGTTATTTCTTTGCCAATATTCAAAATCATTGCATTGATAACTATCGTATGCGGATTTATACACTTGTGTAGGACTTCTTTACTTGTGCCGAGGGTATGAAGGATGAAGCTAATGAGGTCGTGGAGGCGATTGCCAAGAAGATTGTCCAAGACATGCACTACGAGGGGCGCGTCGATGCCATGGTGAAGTATTATGCGCATGAACGCAACATGCTTCTCAAAAAGCAACTAGCCCGGAGAGTCCATCTCACCCGTTCGATGTACATGAAGGTACTTTCCATTTGCTTATGACTGGTTGGATCAAAACAACTTCATTTCATTCCTAAGTTGGATATATTTGGCATACCCTAGGCGGTTCCCTCGTGGTGCAACAACAAGATTCCTTGCTATCAGCAAATCATATCCAGGTGGATAAACCCGGAGTGGAGGGTCACACATAGAGCATGTTCGGAGCGGCGTGCCTTGATGGGTGGTCCGGTACACCTTCAAGGCAACCTCAACCTCCACGCTTACGTGCAGAAGAAGGTAATAATATCATTCGGCTCATGAACTTCTGAACTTGTGCCGTTATGGATATGATTGCTTCTATTGCAGAATAGGGAGAGAGGCGAGGGAGAACAACCTCTCAACAGCTTCATGGGATTATGTCTTTCCCGCACGTCAAAGAAACCTGAAGGGGGGTGGGTCAAACCTGGTGCTGGTTCGAGGATTAAAGCATATAGTGGGAAGTTCAAGGAGTGCAACGGGCCCGACTCTGATCCGGCCTCACAGGACATTGACGTCATGGTTTCCCTCATGTCGGGAGAAGGCAAGAAGGGTGGCCGGTTATATGTTGGTGATGGTGCCATCCGTAAGAAGGACATTCCAAAACTCGCCCACCTCCGTGCTACCACCTCGAGCTCAGGTCCTGCTATAGAGCATCGCCCACAGCCTAGGCTGGACATGCTGCATCAATTCGAGGTATATTTTTCTTTATTGATATTCCTTGTGATTTCTTCTTTGCATTGCAATGATGGTGAACTTGTTGTGATGGCATATTGTAGGCACGCCTACAGGAACAAAACAAGTTGCGGCAGGAGGCTCAGGCCAATGCCCAACTTCAACAGGACCAAGCCATGAAAATGCAACAAGCCCTCCTGCAACAACAGGAATTCATGGTCAAGCAACAGTCAGCCCTGCAGGAGACGTTCGCTCGGTTGAGAGCTAATATGCAGGGTTCTACTTTGCCAGATCTTCCTCCTCTTCCGCCTCTTCCTACTTTTAGCTTTGTAAGTCTTCCAACTTTCTAATAATGCATCTTACCATCATGCTTAAAGATCATGAATCTTACCATCTTACCTTCTCATGCTTTAAGTGTTCTCAGTCGGGACAAGACTCAAATAACTTCGTGGTACCTGCATCCATACCTACCCAAGCAAGCCCAGTGACTCCCACTACAGCTCATGGCGCATCGACCTCCTTGCAACAATAATCAATCGAGGTAGTTGTCTATGTTTGTGCATTGTTGATGCTTGAGTCTTGTCTTTGTGCTTCTCAACTTACAACTTGTGCATTGTTGATAGTAGAGCCCACAAGTGTTGATGCTTATATTGTTCATACTTTCTAGCTTCGATTTGAACCTTATATGTTGATGCTTGTTGACTCTTGTGCCTTATCGGTCATTTGAAACTTAACTTTGAAAACTCATGCGTTTGGTAATGGACTTATAGGTTTGCATCGTGGATGCCATTGACGGTGGAGTTCATTGCATCTTTGAGGTTCATGCTTGGTGTGAACTTGGAACTCATGCTTTTGTTTGTGAACCTTGTTGGATATGCACGTATGTTGTTGTGAACCTTGTTGGATATGCACGCATGTTGTTGTGAACCTTTGTTGGATATGTACCTGTGTGGACTTTGACCTCATGGTCAATTTGTAATGGTTGTCAAGTTGTAATATATTGTTGTTGTGAACCTTCATTGTAATATACTTGTTGGATCTATATATTGCTGGACATTTAGCTTGCTGGATATATAAGCCACGTTGTCGCTGGATAAATATATTGCTGGACGTGTAGCTTGTTGGACATTTGGCCTATAAACCGAGTGTCCCAGGGACATGGCACCCGGCTTATAGGCATATTATGCCACGGGAGATGTGTAAGCCGAGTGCTCCAGGTGCCAGCACCCGGCTTATATGCAACTTTATATAACAGCGGCTGGACTATAAGCCGAGTATAGCAGGAGTTGGCACTCGGTTTACATAAAAACCGTGTGGCTCATTTCGGCACTCGGTTTATATAAAAACCGTGTGGCCTAAGCAGGCACTCGGTTTATATATAAACTGTGCTCCTCATTTCGGCACTCGGTTTAGAGGTAAAACGTGTAGCGCTCGCCAGCACTCGGTTTATATATAAACCGTGTGGCTCCAGTAGGTACTCGGTTTATAGAGACGGTGACACGTGGCCGTTATCTCTCGGCTGCCATCATGTTACTTTAGTAAGCCGAGAGCCTTGTATAAACACACAGCTTAAATGTAAACCGAGTGTTTTTGTGAGGGCACTCGGCTTATACCTTATAAGCCGATGGAGTGTAAACCGTGTCATATAAGCCGAGAGTTTTACTCGGCTTATATATAAACCGTGTTCATATCAATATAAGCTGAGTGTATTGGGTACACGCTTTAAAGTTTTTTCCTGTAGTGATATAATATGTTGATGTAATATATCTCCATGTTTCTTACATGTTGAGACTAACTACATCTATTATTTGCAATTGAGATTTGTCTTTATCTCTTGCAAAGATAAATTTAGTACCTCTAGAGTATTGATTTATGATTGAGAATTTTCTTCTCTCGCAAAACAATCTCATCGCGATTGAGATTAATTTTCTCTCATAAATATTAATTCATTTTGTTGATTATCTTTCAACTTGATACAACATCATCTCATTTAATTTGAGGTCTATACAATTCAAGTTCTCACTTAAACATCAAGTTTACAACATCATTACTATTCATTACAATAGTAGTGTATTTCCGTTGAGTACCATGTATTCCGGAATGTATGTATCTCCATGTTTGCTACATGTTGAGATTAATACATCTATTTTTCACCGAGGACGATATGTTCTATGTGTTTACCACATTGACATTCTTCATGAACATGTCACAGCGGTCGAGATTGATTTCTCCCGCACAACAAACTTGCAAATGTTTGATAATAACATCTCCCTCATTATATTAGAAAAACACAAGGTAATGAGTTGGATCTACTGCCCATGTGCAGACTATCTCTATTACTATGAGATCTGTATGATATTCAATATGTTATGTTCCCACAGTTGAGGTTGAGCATTTTCAAGTTATACACTTGAGTCAAATTTTTGCATTCTTATTACAAATCCATGATGGTTTTTAATTTACTTCTTGTAAATTAATTATCTCTGGCTTGCCCCTATAAGTAATCGATGGCTAACAATTTGAGGCTCTTGCCCTCAATGGCCACAACTTACTTAAGCGAGTCATGGACATCAAGATCAGTCTTGCATCCTATGAGATAGTGCATGCAATCCAAGCCACGCCACCGGAACGCAAAGGACCTCAAGGGTAATGGTTTGAAACTCACTTCAAACCCTCAGTCTGACATCATCAAGCTGTCACGAGACCCTATGAGCATAGAGAGCATGATAGTTGAATATGAATCAACCGACATGTTTGGAGACTATACGTTTAGTCCCTTAGTCTCCTTAGTGATCTATTTATTTATGTCCATTTATGATGTTCTAATAAGAACATGATTATTGTTGTCATCATATATTGTATATCACAATATATTGTATCAGCACTTTGATACAAATTCATTTGTATGTATTCTATATATCCGACAGTGATTTTCTTAAGAATCTTCATGTCTATATATAGATTTCTACGGGAGTCAATCCGATGAAAAATGATATGTGCCTTATGAACGTATGCACCACAAACTCTATACTTAGGAAAGTCCAATGTTTCCATCTATTATATACTTAAGACAAGTGGCAAACAAGCCATCATGTTTATCCACACAGATTAAATTATCTCAACCATCAACTTTTAAATATAAACGGCTGAGATTTAATGATATAACGTTACATACAAAAATTGTGTGTAGGCATATATTGTGTTGCACATGCCAAGTCCATCATTGACACCTAAAAAAAAATAGACCAAGCCCTCTCAGAAAAAATAGCCCAAGTCGGACACCTACCAAACAAAACTCACATACGCACATCTAAAAAAGTGCATGGCTTGATGGTCTTTCACGAGTTATAATTGGAGTGTTCCACGTCAAAAGAAAAGGCATCAAGTAAAAAAAACTGGCAGACCTGCGGCCTAGGCAGCCACGGCCTGATCTTCACCAATGAAATACATGTATGCGCCGTTACTAATTTACAAATACCCTGCAGCCACCCCTAAAAAAAAAGAATCCCCAGCAGCATGACACGGCCAGGTCCCATGTACAACCAGATTATACTATTATGTTGGACACGTTCAGGTGTTCAACATGGAAACTCATCCATGCAAAAAAAAAAACAAGAATACTCATATATAGAAATAGCCCATCACGTATCTACACGGTAACAAAAAGTCATGTCCTACTACGACACATTCAAGAAGCCCCTACAATTGTAATAGATTACTAGGCCAGCAGGTAATATTATGTAATCGTTGAGATTTAGTTATCAAGGCAAGCAATATATTATATCATCTTGAGGCATCTCCCGTTTTTATCGCAAGCAGCTGCCGGCCACTTCTATAGGCAGATCACGTCAATGGCCGATGGATACAATCCCTGCATGTAAATTGAGGAGGAAGGAAAGACTTGATGCATGTATACATCCAAAAGACTGGAGCTAGACGTTCGGATCACAAGCCCACGGCAGCCGTCGGCCACCTCGAGCGGCAGATGACGTTTAGTGGCTGATCCGCTGATGGGATCTAATCCCTGCAAGCAAATTTGAGAAGAAGTGAAGACTTGATGCACGTACACATTCAAGAGGCTGGAGCTAGACGTTCACAAGCCCATGACTGCCGCCGTTGACCTCTAGCGGCAGATCGCGTCCGTGGATGATAGGATCCAATCTTCCAATTCATTCATGCAAATTGGCGAAGAAGGGAAGACTTGATGCATGTAGACATCCAAGAGGCTGGAGCTAGATGGTATGTATGTTTCTTTCTCTTGATTTATTTGTCTATCGATTCTGTAGATAGATATAGACAACACATTGTCTTATATCTAAATATTTATGTTTCTACTCATCTTTTGTCTTCTTATGATCTTATGATATATCCGTCATATTTAGCCTTTGTCTAAGGGTGAGAAAATTCAGCAGAAGACGGTTTGCTATGCATGGAGGAGGAAAATATTTTAGGAGCGCAAGTAGAGCGTAGGAAATTTCCAAGCAGAGACACCCACAGATAAAACAACTGCCAACAACATGGTGATCGAACAGGTTTGTTCAGAAGACTATATAGCTGTTTCGGATACCTGCTAAAGCACAAGCACACAACAAAAACCTGAAAAACAGAGTAGCAATTCATGCCGAATCAGAAAACGGCAAAGCGGTCTGATCCGTACAGTAGGAAGTAGCATATTACAATGAATGAGTTCATACATGATGTCAACAAGCAAATTGTTCGGTCCAGAACTAATCAGTTTGATGGGCTTGACCGTCCTCAACAAAGCAATTTAGGAATTTCCAGTACCACTAATTTCTCTACAATATTCTGAGAGCTGTTTGTAAAATTTTAGTAAAATATGCAATATGCCTTAATAACATTTTAGGACACGTTCAAGTTCACTATGCCACCAGCCCGTGCCTTTTTTGTACATGGAAAGTAAGGGACAGGTAGCCAAATTCACAAAGGAAAAGAATATGTAATCAGTTGTCGTTTGGGTCAATTATACGGTTCAGATTTTGACGATAAAAGAGGAATGTATTAGATTTAAAGAAATCTAGAAACCTCGATGTTGTGGTTGTAGGCTTTTTGCTTTCTGGGCAAATCACGTTCAGAAAAATAGAGCCTTGATCAGATTAGAATACAGTAGTGGATATCGTCCAAAAGTCATGTAATATACATCTAGCACAATCACGTGGAATAATCTTCATCATATCTAGCATGAAATCTTATATTATCGACGAACTTCCCGCTCACACATGCCTTGGGGGCCTGCACCAGTGAATGACGCTGCAAAAATGGCAGCAGCTAGCCTTGCACGCATGTGAGGCGCTCGACATCATGGTAGCGCCCCTTGCAGCGGCAGGATCCAAAGGCCCGCCGTGGCTCCGACTGACGCGGGAGATTCAGCATGTCATGGTAGCATGCCGGGTGACCGAAGGTCGATCGTGAGGGTCACAACTCACAATCAGCCCAAAACAAATTCATAAGATACCATGCGTGCAAATTAAGAGGCGAGTATACATCTGTGGGCTATGGCAAGGTGCTTGAGCTAGCAATGAACTTAGGTCTACTACTCTACTCTACATGGGCCAAATGGCTGTCTAGGTTGTCAAAGTTGACACATGACCAATCAATCGGCTATCAGGACAGGAATAAACAAGGTTTGCCTATTTAATAAACCATCCATAACTTTTTTTCTTTTTTCTCGAACCATGTGGCTAGGAGGATTGCATGTATTGTATTATCATCTACACCTAACTGGGAACTAGCCATCAATAATATAATGTATCTATTCGCAAAAAAAGAAGATAATATGATGTATTGATGCCCATTGTTTCATACAATTTATATCACATTGCAGGCTTATTGGAATAGATTGGATACGATCACAAACGAAGAAACAAAAGTAGCAGTGTGAAGCCGTACAATCTGTGCACACTATACTTTTTGGCTTTAGAGAAACTATGTTCCCAAAATAAGTGATAGAGCAAGCTAATGCAATTCTTTGAGGAAACGAAATGGCACGTGCAAAATAGGCACTTACTAAAAATAGAGCACCTCCCGCATGTATTATTTAGTTCCTTCGTCAAATGCACATAGATATGTCAAGATTTAATGTGCGATGTTATTTAGCCTTTTTTTATTAACACATGAATAATTTTATATTGTATTACACAACTAAGAAATATAGATAATTAGAGCAATACTACATTGGCATGTGTAGAATAGTAGAAGCATCTCGGGACATGATATTGCACAATGCAACTGCAATAATGACGAGGCAGTTCTAATGGACATTAATGTTATATTATAAGTTTTATTCGAGGGTCTTTTAAAAATTGTTGATAAAAGACAAAAAATAAATTTAGAAAAGGGCCAAAAAAGGCCAAAAAAGGCAAAGCCCAATTGATTACAAGAAGAGGAAAATGAAAAGATAAAAAAATAATACATATAGATTAGCATGGCATGTGGGCAGCAAAATCCTATGGTTTTCTATTGTCACATACAAAATACGTTACTACCAACACAATAAAACAACTCAATAGAGTCCGCTGATAAATGCATTGCTTTGCTTTTGCAGACAAATATGTATTGTATTGTTGCTATATGTCTACCTCTTACCAGCATATCAATGCCAAACATGGATATAAAGACACATATAAAATCTAGCCGCGCAAATGCGCGGGTCACACCGCTAGTTCTCATTAAGAGAAAGGAGATATTTTAAAATCGCTAGACGCGATGAGGTATTTGTTGGCTCAACTCGAGTCATATTTACTATCCCTGTGGGTACTCGAGTAATGTCGGGATGCTTCATTGCTTCCTAAGTTTAACTCGTACCCTACTAAGCTATATATAGAGAGATATTCGTCAAAATGGTTTCCATAGCGAAACTTATGCTGACAAGAAAGAGAAATACATTCTCTTTACCATATGCAACGGATATCGCAAGCACATTCTCTATGTATCATCTGGATTGTGTAGGGGAACGTAGTAATTTCAAAAAAATTCCTACGCACACGCAAGATCATGGTGATGCATAGCAACGAGAGGGGAGAGTATTGTCCACGTACCCTCGTAGACCGAAAGCAGAAGCGTTAGCACAACGCGGTTGATGTAGTCGTATGTCTTCACGATCCGACCGATCAAGTACCGAACGCACGGCACCTCCGAGTTCAGCACACGTTCAGCCCGATGACGTCCCTCGAACTCCGATCCAGCCGAGTGTTGAGGGAGAGTTTCATCAGCACGACGGCGTGGTGATGATGATGATGTTCTACCGACGCAGGGCTTTGTCTAAGCACCGCTACAGTATTATCGAGGTGGACTATGGTGGAGGGGGCACCGCACACGGCTAAAAGTTCAAACGATCAATTGTTGTGTTTCTATGGTCCCCCTGCCCCCGTATATAAAGGAGCAAGGGGGGTGCAGCCGGCCAGGAGAGGGGGGCGCCAGGAGGAGTCCTACTCCCACCGGGAGTAGGACTCCCTCC
>NC_057800.1:701293297-701316597 GCF_018294505.1 Triticum aestivum
GGAGGAGAAGAAGGAAAGGGGGGGCGCCACCCCCCTCTCCTTCTCCTATTCGGACTAGGGGGAGGGGTGCGCGGCCCTTGCCCTGGCCGCCTCTCCTCTCTTCCACTAAGGCCCACTATGGCCCATTAACCTCCCAGGGGGTTCCGGTAACCTCTCGGTACTCCGGTAAAATCCCGATTTCACCCGGAACACTTCTGATATCCAAACATAGGCTTCCAATATATCAATCTTCATGTCTCAACCATTTCGAGACTCCTCGTCATGTCTGTGATCACATCCGGGATTCCAAATAACCTCCGGTACATCAAAACATATAAACTCATAATATAACTGTCATCAAAACGTTAAGCATGCGGACCCTACGGGTTCGAGAACTATGTAGACATGACCGAGACATGTCTCCGGTCAATAACCAATAGCGGAACCTGGATGCTCATATTGGCTCCCACATATTCTACGAAGATCTTTATTGGTCAGACCGCATAACAACATACGTTGTTCCCTTTGTCATCGGTATGTTACTTGCCCGAGATTCGATCGTCGGTATCTCAATACCTAGTTCAATCTCGTTACCGGCAAGTCTCTTTACTCGTTCCGTAATACATCATCCCGCAACTAACTCATTAGTTGCAATGCTTGCAAGGCTTATAGTGATGTGCATTACCAAGTGGGCCCAGAGATACCTCTCCGATAATCGGAGTGACAAATCCTAATCTTGAAATACGCCAACCCAACAAGTACCTTCGGACACACCTCTAGAGCACCTTTATAATCACCCAGTTACGTTGTGACGTTTGGTAGCACACAAAGTGTTCCTCCGGTAAACGGGAGTTGCATAATCTCATAGTCATAGGAACATGTATAAGTCATGAAGAAAGCAATAGCAACAAACTAAGCGATCAAGTGCTAAGCTAACGGAATGGGTCGAGTCAATCACATCATTCTCCTAATGATGTGATCCCGTTAATCAAATGACAACTCATGTCTATGGTTAGGAAACATAACCATCTTTGATCAACGAGCTAGTCAATTAGAGGCATACTAGTGACACTCTGTTTGTCTATGTATTCACACATGTATTATGTTTCCGTTTAATACAATTCTATCATGAATAATAAACATTTATCATGATATAAGGAAATAAATAATAACTTTATTATTGCCTCTAGGGCATATTTCCTTCAGTCTCCCACTTGTACTAGAGTCAATAATCTAGTTCACATCGCCATGTGATTTAATACCAATAGTTCACATCACCATGTGATTAACACCCATAGTTCACATAGACATGTGACCAACACCCAAAGGGTTTACTAGAGTCAATAATCTAGTTCACATCGCTATGTGATTAACACCCAAAGAGTACTAAGGTGTGATCATGTTTTGCTTCTGAGAGAAGTTTAGTCAACGGGTCTGCCACATTCAGGTTATCCGTAAGTATTTTGCAAATTTCTATGTCAACAATGCTTTGCACGGAGCTACTCTAGCTAATTGCTCCCACTTTCAATATGTATCCAGATTGAGATTTAGAGTCATCTGGATCAGTGTCAAAATTTGCATCGACGTAACCCTTTACGACGAACCTTTTTGTCACCTCCATAATCGAGAAATATATCCTTATTCCACTAAGGATAATTTTGACCGTTGTCCAGTGATCTACTCCTACATCACTATTGTACTCCCTTGCCAAAAAAACAGTGTAGGGTATACAATAGATCTGGTACACAGCATGGCATACTTTATAGAACCTATGGCTGAGGCATAGGGAATGACTTCCCATTCTCTTTCTATCTTCTGCCGTGGTTGGGCTTTGAGTCTTACTCAATTTCACACGTTATAACACAGGCAAGAACTCTTTTTTTTGACTGTTCCATTTTGAACTACTTCAAAATCTTGTCAAGGTATGTACTCATTGAAAAAACTTATCAAGCGTCTTGATCTATCTCTATAGATCTTGATGCTCAATATGTAAGCAGCTTCACCGAGGTCTTTCTTTGAAAAACTCCTTTCAAACACTCCTTTATGCTTTGCAGAATAATTCTACATTATTTCCGATCAACAATATGTCATTTACATATACTTATCAGAAATGTTGTATTGCTCCCACTAACTTTCTTATAAATACAGGCTTCACCGCAAGTCTGTATAAAACTATATGCTTTGATCAACTTAGAAAAGCGTATATTCCAACTCCGAGATGCTTGCACCAGTCCATAGATGGATTGCTGGAGCTTGCATATTTTGTTAGCACCTTTAGGATTGACAAAACCTTCTTGTTGCATCATATAGAACTCTTCTTTAATAAATCCATTAAGGAATGTAGTTTTGTTTATCCATTTGCCAGATTTCATAAAATATGGCAATTGCTAACATGATTCGGACAGACTTAAGCATAGATACGAGTGAGAAACTCTCATCGTAGTCAATACCTTGAACTTGTCGAAAACCTTTTGCGACAATTCTAGCTTTGTAGATAGTAACACTACTATCAGCGTCCGTCTTCCTCTTGAAGATCCATTTAATCTCAATGGCTCGTCGATCATTGGGAAAGTCAATCAAAGTCCATAATTTGTTCTCATACATGGATCTCATCTCAGATTTCATGGCCTCAAGCCATTTCGCGGAATCTGGGCTCATCATCGCTTCCTCATAGTTCGTAGGTTCCTCATGGTCAAGTAACATGACCTCCAGAACACGATTACCGTACCACTCTGGTGCGGATCTCACTCTGGTTTACCTACGAGGTTCGGTAGTAACTTGATCTAAAGTTACATGATCATCATCATTAGCTTCCTCACTAATTGGTGTAGTAGTCACAGGAACAGATTTCTGTGATGACCTACTTTCCAATAAGGGAGAAGGTACAGTTACCTCATCAAGTTCTACTTTCCTCCCACTCACTTCTTTCGAGAGAAACTCCATCTCTAGAAAGGATCCATTCTCAGCAATGAATATCTTGCCTTCAGATCTGTGATAGAAGGTGTACCCAGCATTTTCTTTTGGGTATCCTATGAAGACGCACTTCTCCGATTTCGGTTTGAGCTTATCAGGTTGAAACTTTTTCACATAAGCATTGCAACCTCAAACTTTAAGAAACAACAGCTTAGGTTTCTTGCCAAACCATAGTTCATACGGTGTCGTCTCAACGGATTGAGATGGTGCCCTATTTAACGTGAATGTAGCTGTCTCTAATGCATAACCCCAAAACGATAGTGGTAAATTGGTAAGAGACATCATAGATCGCACCATATCTAATAAAGTACGGTTACGATGTTCGGACACACCATTACACTGTGGTGTTCTAGGTGGCGTGAGTAGTGAAAATATTTCACATTGTTTTAACTGAAGACCAAACTCGTAAATCAAATATTCTCCTCCACGATCAGATCGTAGAAACTTTATTTTCTTTTTACGATGATTTTCCACTTCACTCTGAAATTATATGAACTTTTCAAATGTTTCAGACTTATGTTTCATCAAATAGATATACCCATATCTGCTCAAATTATCTGTGAAGTTCAGAAAATAACGATACTCGCCGTGAGCCTCAGCACTCATCGGGTCGCATACATCAGTATGTATTATTTTCAATAAGTCAGTTGCTCGCTCCATTGTTCCGGAGAATGGAGTCTTAGTCATCTTGCCCATAAGGGATGGTTTGCAAGCATCAAGTGATTCATAATCAAGTGATTCCAAAATCCCATCAGCATGGAGTTTCTTCATGCGCTTTACACAAATATGACCTAAACGGCAGTGCCACAAATAAGTTGCATTATCATTATTAACTTTGCATCTTTTGGCTCCAATATTATGAATATGTGTATCACTATGATCAAGATCCAACAAACTATTTTCATTGAGTGTATGACCATTGAAGGTTTTATTCATGTAAATAGAACAACAATTATTCTCTGACTTTAAATGAATAATCATATTACAATAAATATGATCAAATCATATTCATGCTCAACGCAAACACCAAATAACACTTATTTAGGTTTAACACTAATCTCGAAAGTATAGGGAGTGTGCGATGATGATCATATCAATCTTGGAACTACTTCCAACACACATCGTCACTTCACCCTTAACTAGTTTCTTTTCATTCTGTAACTCCCGTTTCGAGTTACTGCTCTTAATTAGCAACTGAACTAGTATCAAATACTGCGGGGTTGCTATAAACACTAGTAAAGTACACATCAATAACATGTATATCAAATATACCTATGTTCACTTTGCCATCCTTCTTATCCACCAATTACTTGGGGTAGTTCTGCTTCCGGTGACCAGTCCCTTTGTAGTAGAAGCACTTAGTCTCAGGCTTAGGTCCAGACTTGGGCTTCTTCACTCGAGCAGCAACTTGCTTGTCATTCTTCTTAAAGTTCCCCTTCTTTCCTTTGCCCCTTTTCTCGAAACTAGTGGTCTTGTCAACCATCAACACTTGATGTTTTTCTTGATTTCTATCTTCGTCGATTTCAACAACACGAAGAGCTTGGGAATCATTTTCGTTATCCCTTGCATATTATAGTTCATCACGAAGTTCTAGTAACTTGGTGATAGTGACTAGAGAACTCTGTCAATCACTATCTTATCTGGAAGATTAACTCCCACTTGATTCAAGTGATTGTAGTACTCAGACATTCTGAGCACATGCTCACTAGCTGAGCAATTCTCCTCCATCTTGTAGGCAAAGTACTTGTCAAAGGTCTCATATCTTTTGACATGGGCATGAGTCTGAAATACTAATTTCAACTCTTGGAACATCTCATATGCTCCATGGCGTTCAAAACGTCTTTAAAGCCACGATTCTTAGCCATAAAGTATGGTACACTAAACTATCAAGTAGTCATCATGCCGAGCTTTGCCAAACGTTCATAACATCTGCATATGCTCCTGCAATCGGTTCGTCACCTAGCGGTGCATTAAGGACATAATTCTTCTGTGCAGCAATGAGGATAATCCTCAGATCACGGACCAAGTCCGCATCATTGCTACTAACATATTTCAATTTAGTTTTCTCTAGGAACATATCAAAATAAACAGGGAGCTAAACGCGAGCTATTGATCTACAACATAGATATGCTAATACTACCAGGACTAAGTTCATGATAAATTAAAGTTCAATTAATCATATTACTTAAGAACTCCCACTTAGATAGACATCCCTCTAATCTTATAAGTGATCACGTGATCCATATCAACTAAACCATGTCCAATCATCATGTGAGATGGAGTAGTTTCAACGGTGAGCATCACTATGTTGAACATATCTACTATATGATTCACGCTCGACCTTTCGATCTCCGTGTTCCGAGGCCATATCTGTTATATGCTAGGCTCATCAAGTTTAACCTGAGTATTCCGCATGTGCAACTGTTTTGCACCCGTTGTATTTGAACGTAGAGCCTATCACACCCGATCATCACGTGGTGTCTCGGCACGAAGAACTTTGGCAACGATGCATACTCAGGGAGAACACTTATACTTTGATAATTTAGTGAGGGATCATCTTATAATGCTACCGTCAATCAAAGCAAGATAAGATGCATAAAACATAAACATCATATGCAATCAATATAAGTGATATGATATGGCCATCATCATCTTGTGCTTGTGATCTCCATCTCCGAAGCACCGTCATGATCACCATCGTCACCGGTGCGACACCTTGATCTCCATCCTAGCATCGTTGTCGTCTCACCAATCTCATGCTTCTACGACTATCGCTACCGCTTAGTGATAAAGTAAAGCATTACAGGGCGATTGCATTGCATACAATAAAGCGACAACCATATGGCTCCTGCCAATTGTCGATAACTCGGTTACGAAACATGATCATCTCATACAATGAAATTTAGCATCATGTCGACCATATCACATCACAACATGCCCTGTAAAAACAAGTTAGACGTCCTCTACTTTGTTGTTGCAAATTTTATGTGGCTGCTACGAGCTTAGCAAGAATCGTACTTACCTACGCATCAGAACCACAATGATAGTTTGTCAAGTTGGTGTTGTTTTAACCTTCGCAAGGACCGGGCGTAGCCACACTCGGTTCAACTAAAGTTGGAGAAACTAACACCCGCCAGCCACCTATGTGCAAAGCACGTCGGTAGAACCAGTCACGCGTAAGCGTACGCGTAATGTCGGTCCGGGCCGCTTCATCCAACAATACCGCCGAACCAAAGTATGACATGCTGGTAAGCAGTATAACTTATATCGCCCACAACTCACGTGTGTTCTACTCGTGCATATGACATCTACGCATAAAACCTGGCTCGGATGCCACTTTAGGGGAACGTAGTAATTTTAAAAAAAATTCCTACGCACACGCAAGATCATGGTGATGCATAGCACCGAGAGGGGAGAGTGTTTTCCACGTACCCTCGTAGACCGAAAGCGGAAGCGTTAGCACATCGCGGTTGATGTAGTCATACGTCTTCACGATCCAACCGATCAAGTATCGGACGCACGGCACCTCCGAGTTCAGCACACGTTCAGCCCGATGACGTCCCTCGAACTCCGATCCAGCCGAGTGTTGAGGGAGAGTTTCGTCAGCACGACGGCATGGTGACAATGATGATATTCTACCGACGCAGGGCTTCGCCTAAGCACCGCTACAGTATTATCGAGGTGGACTATGGTGGAGGGGGGCACCGCAAACGGCTAAAAGATCAAATGATCAATTGTTGTGTTTCTAGGGTGCCCCCTGCCCCCGTATATAAAGGAGCAAGGGGGGTGCGTCCGGCCAGGAGGGGGCGCGCCAGGAGGAGTCCTACTCCCACCGGGAGTAGGACTTCCTCCCTTTTCCTAGTTGGATTAGGACTTGGGGGGAGAGGTGGAGGAGAAGAAGGAAAGGGGGGCGCCGCCCCCCTCTCCTTGTCCTATTCGGACTAGGGGGGAGGGGCGCGCGGCCCTTGCCCTGGCCGCCTCTCATCTCTTCCATTAAGGCCCACTATGGTCCATTAACCTCTCGGGGGGTTCCGGTAACCTCCCGGTACTCCGGTAAAATCCGGATTTCACCCGGAACACTTCCGATATCCAAACATAGGCTTCCAATATATCGATCTTCATGTCTCGACCATTTCGAGACTCCTCGTCATGTCCATGATCACACCCGGGATTCCGAACAACCTTCGGTACATCAAAACATATAAACTCATAATATAACTGTCATCGAAACGTTAAGCGTGCGGACCCTACGGTTCAAGAACTATGTAGACATGACCGAGACATGTCTCCGGTCAATAACCAATAGCGGAACATGGATGCTCATATTGGCTCCCACATATTCTACGAAGATCTTTATCGGTCAGACCGCACAACAACATATGTTGTTCCCTTTGTCATCGGTATGTTACTTTCCCGAGATTCGATCGTCGGTATATCAATACCTAGTTCAATCTCGTTACCGGCAAGTCTCTTTACTCGTTCCGTAATACATCATCCCGCAACTAAATCATTAGTTGCAATGCTTGCAAGGCTTATAGTGATGTGCATTACCGAGTGGGACCAGAGATACCTCTCCGACAATCGGAGTGACAAATCCTAATCTCGAAATACGCCAACCCAACAAGTACCTTCAGAGACACCTCTAGAGCACCTTTATAATCATCCAGTTACGTTGTGACGTTTGGTAGCACACAAAGTGTTCCTCCGGTAAACGGGAGTTGCATAATCTCATAGTCATAGGAACATGTATAAGTCATGAAGAAGGCAACAGCAACAAACTAAATGATCAAGTGCTAAGCTTACGGAATGAGTCAAGCCAATCACATCATTCTCCTAATGATGTGATCCCGTTAATCAAATGACAACTCATGTCTATGGTTAGGAAACATAACCATCTTTGATCAACGAGCTAGTCAATTAGAGGCATACTAGTGACACTCTGTTTGTCTATGTATTCACACATGTATTATGTTTCCGGTTAATACAATTATAGGATGAATAATAAACATTTATCATGATATAAGGAAATAAATAATAACTTTATTATTGCCTCCAGGGCATATTTTCTTCAGATTGTACTACACATACTACAAAACTCGTAGCACATGTTGCGCCCAAGATAGTTTTCAAAATGTCTTGTACATGAAAAACTTGGCATACTCGCCTTGGTCATCGAGTTTGGCCTTCAGTTATGTTGGAGTCATGCAGTTTTACACGCTCATAACAGAACTGCATAATATTATTTCCCTCTATCTTTGATATGTGGATATCTACCAAGTATTTCCTATCTGCGGTAATTCGGTTGCATACCGATATCACCACCAGGCATACATCATTGGCCCCTCAACATATAGTTGAGATCTATGTGAGGTATAACTGTATTTCCGTCAATACCTCAAGCCCCTCGCATGGGGAGTTATTCAAGGCCAGTATGTTGATTCAGTGAGGAACATTTCCAGGCATTAGGGGAGATTTCAAGTGCCATAAAGAATGCTAGGAAAATAGTGGAATGTTCAACACATTTTTTGCCTCAAATCCACGTACTCAAAGATCTGAACCATGCATTCAGAAGAATTGCAACACATTGCAAATAACTTGCCAGATTCATTTACTGACTATAAAGGTGTCACACAATCCTACAATCCTGCAAAAGTATGCCTGAAAGAGTGGAGGTACCAGCAAAATCCACTCCACTCCCCGTTCAAAGCAACAGGGGGAGATGTATGGCAGAAATACATCAGGATTCAACTTCTCGCAAGCAAGGATATCAAGGCCTGTGAATCAGTAAATGCAAGTCAACTTTACGTTGATAGACACCTAAAGGATAGTATACACCCAGTGGACGGGAAACCTCCACCAACCCAGGTCATAGTGCACAAAATGACCGGGACATCGGAGTACCTGACTCAACCGCATTGGGAAATCGCGAGCAGTCACTATGGGTAACGATATTTCCATCAACTATATATTGATATATAGATTCTGGATAAACATATAACCAGAAGTCTACACTTTTCGACATACATTTCTCAACTAGATTGAAAAAACCTTTCAAGTGATTCAGATCCAAAGACCATGGCCATGGCAAAGTGTGAAAAACACTCGGACTGAACTCAAGCAAAGGGTATAATCTAGGTAGAAATGATATTGCTCAATAATGGGAAGGTATTCATAAGCAATACCTACACTAGTTTTCTTCTGGAAACAGAATTGAGAACAACGAGGTGGTGAAACAAAGAGCAAGTACTGTAGCACAAGGGTTCACGCAGATACCCAACTATTCTCCAGAGGTGGAATCTCATTCTTATAACTTATATCATTGGCAGTACAAAATCATCTATATCTGCAGTTGATAGATGTAGTGATTACATATCCATGTGGATCACTAGATTCAGACATATATGACTGATTCCCGATGGAATCTCAATTCTAAATCAAAATACAAAATGCAACATACATTGTGTAAAATCAGTAAGTCACCATACGACTTATTGTTGTCAGTACATATGGTACAACTGATGTAGTGAGATCCTTATACACAAGGATTACTCCTACAATGATGATTACCCATGTTTGTGAGTCTGCAATGATGACACATGTAATCATCTAAATGACGGAGTTTAAAATGAAGGATTTGGGTAAACAAAAATACCGCTCGTTACTACAAACTGAGCACCCTCATTCATACATTATGGTATACTATATTGTCTATATCCATAATATATTGGAGAAATTCATTGTGGACAAATCTTATCCATCGATAACTCTCATGGTAGTTCATTCTTTAGACGTAGAGAAAGATCTATTTAGACCAAGAGATGGTGGAAATGAGATATCGGGACTCAACATTCCATAATGCCATTGGATCCACCAAACACAATTGGTAGGTACTCAAGAATAGCTTTCGATATCTCCAAAGGCATCAAACATATTGTCCTGGTTTTTCAGTTTCACAGAAATGTGAACACCGATATCATTGGATACTTCGATCAGATCCCCATTATGTCAGATCGTAGACAAGCTTAGTGTTCATACTAGGTGTGGTAGCCCTCTCATGAAGAGTCTTCAAAACAGACCTCATGGTTACATCCACCAACCATTATCTCAAAGATAATGTTTCTTGTGTTGCCCGGATGCAAACAGGTTATTCAATAAACAATATTGCTATATTGCATATCTTGCAAGTTAAATCATGTGACTGATTTATTCTCGAGGTCTCTACCAACTTCTACATTCCAGAAACGTGTTTATGGAATTGGTATCTGACGGCTTCGAAATTTGCAAGAATCAGGGGGGTATCTTCCTGAATTGTTCATGTTCAATGCATCATATTATACTCATTTTCCCTTCATGAGTTTACTATACAAGTTCTCATAAAGGTTTTTAATGAGGGTTCTTGGAGGAGACATTAACAAGATGATGGATATACGCAAGGACAAGCAGTGATTAGGGGGTGTTGGGATTTAATCAATTTACTTGATTAAAGATTAATCCCTGCTATTAGTCTCCCACGTACGGTTGCTATTCTGGCAACCGACGCGGTGGTTGCTCGCATCTCTCCTGAACAGACGCGTCCCTAAATCGTGTCTTTTGGCCTTGTACAAATATGTGTTCCTCATCAATAAAGAACAACACTTGAATCATTTGTGTCTCTCTTGATTACACTTCAATACTATCGATGCGTACTCCCACCCATGTCCTCTCACGATCACACTAATTTTTTTAATTACCCTTGTAAAACCAAGTAAACTAGGGAACCAAGCGGTAAAAAAATCAAAGAACCGTGACCATCCCGTACCCCCTCGCTAGCGACCTGCCGAGCCTCCATGACACCCACGCACGATCCCCACTTCCATCTCCCAGACCACCATTAGCAGCGCATCTGGACCAGTTGCGTAGTCCGCCCCTTCTTCCCCCTTCCATTCTCCTGCTCGCTCGCGCCTCCCACATGGTCGTCGTAGCCGCCGCCACCGCCGACCACCGCCACCATCACGCGGCCAAATCTTCTGCTCGCCCCACTTTTGTCGATGGCTCCCTCCGTGAAGACGTCCGCGCGCACCCACCTCCAAGGCTTCTCCTTCCCGATTGCCCAACTAGGCCACATACAACCTCCTCCTTTGCTCCAAGATAGGTGCCCCGCGTCTGTCTCGGCACCCCTACAACCCGTTGATGGAGAAGGGAGAAGCCTCAAGGACTCGCTCGACCACGGCGGCCCGAGAGGCCCGCAGCGCCGCCACGGGGTTTGGATCATATGGTGCTGTACAGGCGGCCGGGAGACATACAAGATTGATGAAGTAACATGTCGTTCAAGTTTCAGTACGTCAATTTGATTGATCTAGGCTATGAATGTTCAAAGATCGTGAATCTGGTAATGTCTTATTTATGCATGTGTGTTTGGTTGTGTGTTTACTGTTTGTGTTGGGAATTTTCAGAGATGCTCAGAACATCCGTACATGCGTAGGATGACTATAAACCTACCCACAAGGGGAATGTCTATGTGTCTGTGTGCAGTGTGCTTCTAATCGGTGGGGGTTATAAAGTGTGGCTGTGGGCACTTAATTAAGCATAATCCTGTTGTGGCTGTGGGCACTCTGATAAACATTGATCATGGTATTTTGATCTAAAAAGTGGGCAGTCGACTTGCTAATTAACTGACTCTGAATGTTCCATGAAAAATAAAACTCCAAACGTCCAACATATATAATGTTGGTGCTTAATACTAGGATGCTGGTGTCTGCATATGAGCTGATGTTTGGGAAGCCATCGCTCCACGGCCTCTTTCAGGGCTACTTTGATCAAGCCGGGAGGGTGAACGCAGGGTCATGTTGAAGATGCTGCAAGATCCTCATGTTGATTTGATCACAACTATATGAGATGCCGTGTGGGTGTCTTTTCTTCAAAAACAAAATAGGGCACTGACGACCATGTGCTCACATTCTTACATATTTATTTCTTTTTACATGAAAATGCGACACCAACAACTAATGATGAACACATCCGTTTAATTATTTACATTGGCATTTTTGTCACTCGAACAAATTTTATTTCATGCATGATTTTGTTTATGAGACTGTTCATGCATTTTCGAGCTTCTGTAAAGTTGAGTACGACCAACCCTTGCTTGCTCTCTCGGACTAGGCCTACCGCAAACTTACCTGGACTGGTTTCGGTGGCCCAAAGCGGCACTAGCTCGGAGACGACATCAACAAGCTCCTGGAGACTTGGTTGGTGGTGAGGCACCTAGGCAATCTTGTGGATGGCTTTGCAAATCAATGGCATAGAAAGTGCAGAGGGAGAGGTGCGAGCAGTGGCGGTGCGCCTCGAGCGTCTCTCTCACACATCGGCACTTGTGGCTAACAGATGGCATGCGAGAGGAGAAGCGGGTGTTTGTCCGTTTTGGGAATTACAAGGTTGGCAAAATATATTTTTAGTTTGGCGAAAGCTCCTGGATATTGTTGGATGTTAATTTATTTCTGTGAATTTGATCAAAGTCAAGAAAGTTTGACTTTTTGAGTTGAAGTTTGACTTTGATAAACCAAATAAAACATGGCGATACAAAGAAAGAAAATCAACGATATTCGTCGAAGAGGCGAGCGCCTGGAGCTTCCATATTGGTTGCGACATTCCTCCCTCTCTGGCTGCTGCTTCAGCGGCGAGAGAGTGGGGGACCTCAGATCCGTGCTTGAAGCATGTAGATATTAGGGTAGTTGTCTCCGGCGGCGGTGGCAGCGTTGCTTTGGAATAAAGGTGTTGGAGGTTGATCCCCATCTCGGCGAGGCCATTTGTGGCAGAGCCGATGATCTCATGGCGTTGGTGGCTCATGGATCCGTCGATATATGGAGTATGCGTGCTCCAGGCTTGGTCTTTGCAGCAGAGGTGAAGGCTGGCTGGTAGAGCTTTTATCTTTCGCCTCCGTCCTCGTCACAGTGAGGTAGTTGCTGGCCTCGTGGTCGGGGTGTTGGGGGTGGTGCGACGGTGCGCTGACACATGTTGGTGCATGGCTGTCTGTGGCCTTCAAATCAAAGCTCTCGCCGATGTCCGATCGGCTTAAGTGGTGGAGCATCGCCCGATCTCTCCCTGTCTCCGGCATTCTGGTCCTCTTGGACCATGGTTATCGACTTCCCTGTCTGTGTTCATTCCAGCCATAATCTACAAGGTCTCGCTAGCTCTACATATGAGCAGTGGCGGCGCGTTGTCAACCTGCACTGGTCTGTTGGGTGGGTCGGTTCCCCAGGGTCCTGGTTGGAATTTCTATCTTTCCCGGGGTGCTTTGTACCACAATTCCTTGGCAATTTAATCCGAGGTCCTTCCAGAAAAAAGTGTAGCACGGTATTTGCCCACAACACAATAGTAAGCCACATGCTACGCCATGTTCTTGAAACACAATGATGTTTTTTTGGTGAGGGATGATGTTTTATGTTTTAATAAACTAGATGACCCGTTGCGCCAATGGCGCAAAGGGCGAGTGGGAGCCAAGAATAGTAAGAATATTTAGAGACTATAAAATCTTGAAGCAAAAATAGATATTTCAGCATGTTGTCGATACATAGCATTATATATTACATTGCATGTTACGTTTATAGGCCAAAACAAAGGCATGAGATCAGTTCATGATAAGATCAATTCAAACCATTTACATTGCTTTGAAAAAGCAGGATACATAGATAGAGATGCATCATATAAATAGCTCTGGTCGTGTAGCTTATTGTGACTAAGATATGCAGTCATGGAACTCAGGTAGAGTGATCGCCGCATGTGCCAGCAGACATGGTCAAGGTTTGCTTGCAAGGGGGTGAGGCGGCTCGATCTGCTGAGGATCCACCTAAGGAACTGACGTGCCAACAAATGTATACCATTCCGCCTCGAGCAAATAACATAACATTATTAGATTAGGTGGCTGCAGCGGGGCACAAGAAGGACCAACATCTGGGTGGATTATTGTTCATGGTCTCATCAAAGACATATTGTATGGATTTGCTTTATATTACTTTTCTGTTCCAAAGTAATGAAAGAACCTAGAAGATATAGAAGCAACCTTGAATATGAACTAAAAGATAATGAACAAAGGATGTACTACACACACAAAATGTAACTTACCAGTTGCGCCCATGGCGCAAGAAGCCAATTAGAATTGTGAATTATGTGCATATTGTAGGGCATTGGTGACCATTATATATGAGTACCTTAAACCGATTGAAAGAGAAGGAAAGGTAAGGTTGTTTACATTGATACATATAGTTCAGATGGACAATCCACAAGGAAAGACAAAAACAAAATTTGAAACATTCACAAAAGCATTGCAAACTTTGCTCGAGGAATTTGTAGATCCGAAGGAATCCATCACCCAAGTATAATATAAATGAAGTTGGTATTCAATTTAAATTTCTACCAAGCCAATGTAAGGTGTTGCTAAAGCTGAAACGAAATAATGGGCAACAATGATTAATTAACGCATCCGGTAGTTTTCAGTTTTCACCAACTTGCCCATCTATCCATAAGACTACTTGGAACTGAACCATAGATAAGGATCTGAGCCAAGAACAGCAGCGTAGACAAAAGCTAGATTAAATGTCATCCTTTAGTCCTCAAGGGTACATGCATTCTCCCTGACTTCGGCTTCCTGCTGTGGTGTGTAGTGTTCTCTAAAACCAGCTACTGCTTGCTCTTCCTCCCTAAGTGAATAGTAACAATTTTAAAAGGATAAACCACACAGAGTATTGGTTCCTAATTAGAGCAGCTAAAGAAGCAAGTAGCTAACATTAATCTAGTCTTGGAATGGGGCCACAAGATCATGGCAAAATGACAGGAGCACATCATTTCTTGTGGTTGCATAGCCCTCTCAAACTTTTCATGGCTGGTTTGCCACTACTTCCAATTTTCCTTGAACTATATTAAATAAGCCCCATCAAAGCATACCAAAGATGGTTTTCTGTGCAAAATAAATAGACCAAAATAATGAATGAAGCAAAATAAATACACAGCCCCTTACGACCATATATGCAGATGAAAGCTTTCAATAATGAAACAATTCCTAGCTTAACCAAAAATGCATTACCGTAGGCAAGAACAAAAATTTTCAGTGAGCTATAACAAGAAAATTCTGCTGTACATTGTGCCATAGTTTCCTATGATCTAAACCGGTTGGAGACACGAAGTGTGCATGCATCTTCCTTTGATAGCGAACCGACTGGAGACACGAAACGTTCATATTTTACTTATAATATGAGTAAGGACAGATGAGGTTCGATATGTTCTGCATTCTTATATTTAGCTAGCATATGTCGATGTAGCTCGAGCAATATTTCACAAGCCCTTCTTTTTAAGGTCTGCAGTGATTGCATGACCAATCAACACTTATGATAACAATGCTTCTATTTATTATTTGACAAAATTACTAATCAAATTTTGAGAGTGCAACATGAGATGTATAATACCCTCAGCTCACTACAACACAACCAATTGATTACAAAATCAGCGTTGGTTCTAACATTTGAATCTAATTTACAAAATCATGATACTCAAATCAATCATGACCAGCACAATTTTTTTCCAGATATGAACAATTAAAAATGCAGATAAGAAAAATGAGTATGGATGGCCTTATACCTTGTTATGTTCAACACCAATCCATTGATGTGGTTACATGCAAGGAAGGAAGCGGACAATCCTTTTAACCTCACAAAATGAATGGCGATTCTTGAGTATGATAGAATTGATGGGCAACATATCCTTTTTCTTCTTCAGCGCGAATGTTGTTTCATTAATCCTCTTTTGTTCATGCAAGGAACAAAGTACAGTGGCGACAACCGCAGGAAAACAGAACATCGGCACTGGCTCATAGCAAAGATGGAACAAAGAAATTACATGTGAGAATAAAAGAAAGAAAACTCGAAACTACCGGCATGTTGAGAGTGAATTACAGTGAGAATATCACCAACACAATACAGAGCTAGCATGATATTAGTGCCTCATGGGATCAGATAATGAATCATTGGCATCAAAAGAACCTACTACTACTTTACATGAAACAAAAAAAATATGATTACAGTGAGCACATCATAAGATGAAGTTGTGATGTTCAGGAAACACACTGTAGCTATGTATATACAACTGCTACTTTACAACCTATCTTACATAGGATCGTTCTAATCTAAGTGAAAACATGTCTATGAGGCATTACAAATTACTGAAAAAATAATTTTGTTGTTTTCGGTTGGTTATTTTGGATCTGTCACAATTTACTGAAAAAATGATTTTGTTGTACAGTCCATTGACCATGTTTTCTAACATAAGTGTTCCAATTTAAAGTAGATCATGCTTGCACTTTTCTTCAAGGGAACACTAACTGTCCCTCTAATTCTCACAACCATGCATATGTATAACTCATATGTGAGTCGCAGGGATGAGATCATTAAAGGGCATAATAAAGTATCTATGGACATGTGACTAATTAATAGGCACTCGATATGAAGAACCTGAAACAAGAAACAGAAACCGAAGCAGAAGATTGTCAAAGAATAGGAATAGTTAAGAAAAATATAGCCGCACTTTACTTATCCAAATCAAGTGAAAATAACCAATATGCACTACATGTGTGAGATAGTATTATCTGATATACTACCTCTGTTTGTTTTTATAAGACGTTTTAGACTTTCAGACACTGTTCAAAAACAGCGCAAAGCAAGTTGTCTGAACGTCTTATAAAAACAAACGGAGGGAGTAATAGATAAGCTAGCGCACACTGTCAGAAGCATAAAGCAGTAACAAAAAAATTGATTCATCAGCACCAGTGTACCATCTAAAAGTGCATTATTGTCTAGTACCCATAGTTTGGTGCATCCTCAACCCCAAAAGCAAAAGAAACGCCTTCTGATCCGTCTCTAAAGTAAGAAAGTTTACTACCATAGAGATGTAGAAAGAGAAGGTCCATGTATGTAACTGAGAGTTGGATCATGTCCTAAACTGGGCACCGTCTACCAAAATCAATAGTCAAAACCAGCGAGCAACATACTAGAGAAAAATCATAAGAAAGTTGATGTTTGAGGCTACTACACGCAAATATAGGGTGAGGAATTATCACCTATGCTACAGTGGAGTCCAATGACCCCCTTCAAAAAAATACAGATCAATCATCACCACCACAATTTTTCTGCAGGTATGAACAAGAAAAAATACAGAGAAGAAAAATGAGAATGTATGGCTTTTTATCTGTATTATTACTTAGTCAGTTTGTACTTGTCTAAAAAATAACAGAACATGTTATTATGCAGTGGAAAATGATAATTTTTTAAGACGCTGTGTCTGTGTGGAGCATACCTCAATTTGGTCCTGCAGCACTTTGATGTAGTATTTGTTTGCTGCATATTCAAGAAAAATCTTATTAATATATCTGTATTACACGACTTCTAGAGAATTACTGCACAAATGCAATTCTGAAATCTGAAATAACTATGGTCCAAGTCAACGACAACTACGAAGGTTCTGAATTTCCGTGGGCAACACTTCCAGTTTGGATAGAAGCGTCAGTTTTAGTTGCACAAATTGAGTTTTCCTCCCTCCCTCCCTATCTCTCTTCTTTAAAAGAACCTTAAGTATTTTCACATGCTTTGTAAAAGAATAGATACCTCAAATGGTATAAACATCGTATCACCATCCACTTTAACTAATATTCTTAAATGACTGGGAAAACAACAAATGTGCAGCCGGCTACCCTTGCAGAATAATTCTTGCAGTGCATACAAAGAGCAGTAAAGCTCTGGTGACCGTTGCATAATAGTTTTCTGAATCTTTCTTATCTAGCACAAGAGCAAGCTTATGAATGTTCACTACGACTTCCTCTACTTTGCACACTGATATGGCTACATCTATTCGTTTAAATCTAAACCCTAAGATATCTAGAAGGAGATTATGACCTCCTTGACCTGAATTTGGGAGGCAGATGTTCCAAGCTGACCTGACCTTGTGTAGCACCAAGTGAAAGAATCGAGACCAAATGAAAAATAGAGATGAAGATGCAATCAGTACCTACCTTATGAATCATGCCCTCTTACGTGAGGAAGCAGGGCCTTAACATAGAACCAACCTTGTCGGCGCTGACAGACAACGGGCACATGCGTCGTTCGGTTTCCTGTGATCACGAGCGAGCGCCATCTGCACAGGGGCGTGAGGAGGTCCTTGATGCTATGGACGTTGACAAAGGACGCATGGCGCTACTCCTGCAGTACGCCCCGGTGCTCGGCGTCAACCCTTGGGTAGAACCACAAGATGTTGTTCTGTAGCACGGTCAAGTACGACGCCAAACATGCCTTGCTGTTCATGTGCACCTGCTGACAGACACAATAGCCCATAATCAATAGTTTTGTTGATATGAGCACTCAAAATATTTGAAAGCAAACACGTGAACAATAATAGGACAGAGCCATCAGAAATAGCTTGTTCTCACTGCGAACTGTAGAACAAATGTGTAACCTTAGTAGCCTTAGAATATTGTAAATAAACGAAGATCTGTAATTATAAGAGGAATCATGTAACCAGAAAGAAGTCCAATTTAATAGCCAACGTAAAATATTATTGCTAAGCATACTAAAGAAAGGAAAACATCTGATTTATCATTAACAGTCTCTTAGCAAAACAACCAGAAAAGCAAAGTACTCTGCAAATTGTGGTATGTGTTCATTAGCCCCAGTAAAATGACTTGCTCACTTAGAATCCTTCGCATAAAGTCATGAACCATAGTTCGATACATTTTTATTTGTCTCATACACCTCTCCTCATTTAATAAATGGATCCGGCTCTGAAAAATATATTACTAATGGTTAACAGAAAAGTAGAGTAGTCCCTTTGGAAAGAGCAAAAGGGAATAAAAGCACGGCTAAAATATATACTATTCATGCCCTGTCTCAACAATTTCTGTATCTCATCAGAACTAAAACCTGATACACATCTAATCAGAACTAAAACCCAAACACCTCGATCAATGCCAGCATTTAAAATCCGAACACCCTACAATCCTGTAATGCAATAACAAAGAAAATCTGAATTGTGCCAAGTACTACTTACGTTTGTCCACCTTCATTCTTCAGCATGTCCTCTCTTCTGCCTCCCTGTCCTACAATACAAAAACCAAGAAATAGAGCAATTAATCGTAGCAATAAGACCAGAAAGGTTGGGTCAGTTGAACTAATAGTAAGTAGGAGACACGACGAAGATCAATAATTTACAGACATCTTTTGCAAACATGCAACGATAGCACCATTGCAATACTGCTGCAAGTATTGATCACTAATCACAATATCATGACAGAATGTTCATGTGGCCATTCTTATCCCAAGTTATGCCACCTTCTTTTATGTGGCATGTTCTAATGCAAGTATGGACCAAGAATATGTCCTAATTACTTGTTAGCACTGCAAGATAATTAGAGAACATGCAAGTATGGGCCAGCGAATCGATTATATGTGCAGACACAAAAGAGAAAGTAGATACCCAGCCAATTAGCTAAAACTGTAAAAAAACAAGCAGTTAAATACCTGACTATACTTGCACTGAAACTATTGCAGCATAAGTAGCTATGGAAGGAGAGAAGCCGGAGGAGGGGAAGGATCATGGAGACGCATTGTTGCAGCTGGAGTTGAAACGGCGCAGACAAGGAGCAGCGGACTGTGGGACGAAGACCCGTCACCATCCAGCAGTCTTGTTGCTGCTTCCCTCACCTCCGTCTTCCTCAACCTCAACTGCGTGGGCTCAGCTCCAGATCCTCCGCCGCGACCTGGCGCCACGGCCAACGGGAGAGTAACAGAGAATGAGGCCGGCGGGACGAGGAAGAGAAGGGGCAAGGATCACATCGAACCGCCACGCGCAGGCCTCGACCGGCGGTGACCCTCTCCCATCCGACGCCGCGCCTCCTTCTCCTCTTTCCTCTCTCTCTTTCTCCCTCCTCTCCTTCCTTCTTCTCCCTCTCATCTTCTCTCTCTCTGCCGTCGCCTCGCCCTTGCCCTTTGCTTGTAGGTCGCCGCTGCCGCGGGCCGGCGGGGGAAGCTCGGAGGCACGGGAGGGGGAGAGGAAGGGGAGGAGGAGGTGGTGGAGGCGGAGGCGAAGGAGACGAGGCGGCCCAGAGGGAGGGTGGAAGCGGCGGCGACGGCGGCGCGAGGAGAGGAGGCGGCTAGGATGGAGTGGCGACAGCGAGGAAAGGAAAGCACGAGGGATTGGAAAGGGGAAAGAGAGCGCTCGGGACATTCATAGATGCAAAAAAGGAGACGTGGTTGGTGCCGCTTGTATATAAGTTTGTCATGGCATGGCAATGCACAGGCCTTCAACTAGTCTTCTTAATAACTGATGGATTCGTAATTCACGGCTAGCTAGCACCTTTCTATGTTATCTCACTTTCCTATGGGAGCTTAGAGCAATTCCAACGCGCCGACCTAAACGGACGGCGCTTTTGTCCGCTTTTTGTCCGTTTGGTTCGGCCCAGCGGATACAAACGTCTGACGCTGTTTTGGATCGGCGCGAGCACCCAACGCTGGTCCGACCCATTTTGTTGGCGTGCCAAAAAAAAGTCTTGCAAGCATTTTAAAAATAAATTCATGCATTTAATTAAACATAAAAGCCGGCCAGAAGGCCGGCGAAAGTCCACATTACATTAATTAACATAAAAACACTAAAAACTAGACGACACGCTGCCCTAAGCGTCCTCGTCGGCGGCAGCGTCTGCATCGGCACTAGTAGAAAAAGGACCTAATGTGAGACACATTAGTCCCGGTTCGATTTTGGTCCGATACTAATTACACCATTAGTGTCGGTTCGAACGGCTATGCATTAATAGCGTTTCGTGTTGAACCTTTAGTATCGGTTCGTGTCACGAACCGGTGCTAAAGGGGTGGTGGCAAGCTAGCGTCAAGCCGGGGCCCCATGATCACCTTTAGTACCGGTTCGTGCCATGAACCGGGACTAAAGGGGGTCTAACCTATAGTCCCGGTTGTGTCTTCAACCGGGACTATAGGTTAGACCCCTTTAGTCCCGGTTCATAAAATAGGTTGGACAATTTTCAAACTCTACCCCCTGTGTATCGACATTTCAGTTTTGAAAAAAATCAAAAGAAAATGATAAAAACTTCATAAAATAAAATCCTTCGAGAGATGGTTATATTACTACACCTACTAGTTATGAAAATTTGAAAACTTAAATTTGGACATGTTTTGCAAAAAGTGTAGGGAAAATGTAAAACGGCTATAACTTTTGCATACGATGTCAGAAAAAAACGTATAATATATCAAAAAATTCAGCACAAAAATCCGCATCCGATTTTGACAGCCTATGGCATGTTTGCAATTTTTAGAATTCTCTAATTCCAAAAGGAAAAAAAGATATGCTCAAATTTCAGTTTTTTTAATTTTGGTCAAACTGTAGTCAAACTACTTATTCAAGAAGTGTTAATGTTACTACATAATTATTTAAGAATATTAGTGTTACTAAATAATTATTTCAATTTTTTGAATTTTGGTCAAATATGGTCAAACGGTCAAACTGTGGTCAAACTATGGTCAAACTATGGTCAAACTTATTCAAGAAATATTAGTGTTACTAAATAATTACTGTGTTTTAGAATAATAGTTTCAAACTCAAATGGTGAAACGAGTGACCTAATGCTCAAGCTAAACTGCCGAGGGTTAATAGGATTGACAGCTTACATTTGTCAGTAAAACAACAAGTGCAGACTTGGAAAGTAGGGGGAATAGAACTCCGAAGTTAAGCGTGCTCAGGCTGGAGAGTGAGAGGATGGGTGACCGACCGGGAAGTTAGACGATTTGAAATGAGTGATCCACACTTGAGCAGTTAAGAGGGGTGATTAGAGACTAAATCATCAAATAATTCAATTCAAAAAATTGAAAATAAAAAAATTCCAAAATTTTCAAAAAATAAATCAAAAAATTCTTTGATAGGCCTTTAGTGACAGTTCGTGCCAAATCGGTACTAAGGGGGGAGCGCTTTAGTGCCCACACTTTAGTGCCGGTTACAGAACCGGCACTAAAGACCCTTACGAACCGGTTTTAAAGCTCCGTTTTCTACTAATTCCAACTTCGTGCCATCATCAAGACCTTAGTTGCCTAGAACCAAATGCTAACTTCAGTAATTTCATATCCCACATACTATTTGTAGAACGAGCTCGCTATCCTTCTCTTCTAAGATTACAATTAATATTATGGTGATGCAACTAAAAGTTCTATCATATTAGAACAGAATTACGTCCTCGGGGTTCAGTAGCTAATCTTTACAATTGTATTTGTCATATTGTCCTCCTAAGAAAAGTCTATCTATATTATCCTCCTAAGATATCAATATTCTTTTATTGTAAATAAAGAAAATTTCATCTATATTATTCTCCCCAGAACAAGTACATGCATTCTATATTGTAAATAAAAAAAGTTCATCGTAACTTTGATGCATCAAGATGCCTATATTTACATAAAGGACGGGCGCAATAACACGCGCCGTCATGGTCTAGTATATATTATGAGTCAACAAAAATCCATTATGAGGTAAGTATATTATATCCATTTTTCCTGTATTTTTTCATGTGAGCAGAATCAATCGCACCCTTGATCCCCCCCCCCCTAATAATAATAATAATAATCTGTACTCTTTTCTATAATAGTAATAATGTAATAATAATAATCTATATTTTTTCTATAATAACAATAATATATATTTTTATATACATACCTACTTTTTACAAAGGATGACATATTGTGTCGATGACTAGACGTGACAATAAAAGAAAAATAAAGGCACTCTGTGTGTCGGATACTTGTATGTTTTAGATCAACGAAGCGATATAGTGCGAGCGTGGCATTCAAAGGAAGGAGAGAAATCGAGTACCATTATTATTTGATTTGCAAGGTTTTTTGGTGGCCCATGTAAATTCGGAAAATTCCTTCAACTTCCAAATAACGCCTTGGTACAGAAGATTTGGAATTTACACCCTTACAAACAGATGGAGGAAGTAGTCGTCAATCAGGTTTTACTTCACTCTGATTTGTTCATGGATGATATGCATTTTTGCTAGGCCACATGTCTCCCTACCGCTGTCGAGTGTCACCGTTCAGGAAGTTTTTGTGCCATGCCCGTGGATGATTTCATGAACACGTCAATTATGTTTTCCGGTGCAGCGCACGGGCATATGTGCTAGTGGACAAAAAAGGCATCAATTTGAATTTATTTTTTGCCTAGAGCATTATGAGTGTTTATTCTTCATGAAAATTTGCAGGAATGTAGAATAAACAACACTGTGTGTTGACAAAATTAATAAAACAATAGTTGGTTTGTAGACATCCATCCAGTGCCAAGGTGAC
>NC_057800.1:701316646-701317091 GCF_018294505.1 Triticum aestivum
GTTTAATCATACACCTAATAGACGCCCAAAGGGATCATATAACACACACTAGAGGGGGCTTTGAAATTAAAAGACAGCGGAAGCAGAAATAAAAATAGACAGAGGGATCCAACGTTGCAACTACATCCAACGCTACATCTAGAATTTACACAAAATTTCAGGAAATGAAACAGGGGCAAGGAGATACAAGCAACAAAACAAACTCAGGCAGGGGGTGTAGGGGGGAGGGGACGCAGAACGCGCGAATCAACAACTGAAGGAGGAGGAGCACGAATCAATCAAACCGCGACGCTTGGGGAGAGGAAGCAGGGGGAGAGCACCAGAGACCTGACCACCAACACCTCAAGAGAGCAGGGAGGGAGAGCTCCATGTTCTCACTGCGCCTGCCGCTGGAAATGGGAAAGGAAACGGACAAAGCCAGCTACAGGGGAGGAGAAAAAAAAAA
>NC_057800.1:701317256-701321940 GCF_018294505.1 Triticum aestivum
TGCATCCACATCGAGTGATAACCGAGAGCAAATCAAAGCACACGTTCAAAATTCAAATATGAAACACCTTTTTTTTACACAAAAATATGGAACACCTCCTTACTGGCACATTCCTATGAATTAGGTCCAGTCGGCCTAACTAGATGCAAAGGCAGCCCGTTTAAGCCCAGTTCCAAGGCATTATTTCTTTCTGGTGTGTGAGACTGAGAGGAGAGCAAGACCTACCTCCCTTCCCTCAACGCCGCCGTCTGGCGGCCATGGCGGATCCTCTCCAACGCAGCCTCCCCGACGAGATCTCAATCTGGGAGATCCTCGTCCGCCTCCCTCCCAAAGCTCTCCTCCGCTGCCGCGCCGTGTGCCGCGCCTGGCGCAGCGCCACCTCCACCCGCGACTTCCTCCTTGCTCACCACGGACACCAGCTCACCCTTCCCCTCCTCTACGGCTGCACCAACCTCGGCGTCCAAGGCGAGGTCCTAGACATCATTCCCTTCGACCACCGCCCAGGGCTAGCCGCCGCCGACCAGCTTCAGTCCGTCGCGCGACTTGGCCTTGGCCTCTCCTATCCTTGTGTGGAGGCCTCCTGCGACGGTCTCCTCCTCCTCTCCCTAGGCCGGAGAGACTTCTTCGTCTGCAATCCGGCAACTCGTCAGTATGCTCCACTCCAACAAATTTATGCCTACGTGCTGCTGGGGATGTACCCGCACAGCCCAACCGGCGAGTACAGATTATTGCTCTACTGGGACGAGGATTTGATTTATCCAGATCTGGCACCTGGCACACAAGATGGCTCCTGTCTTCACAATAGGCTCCGGCGAGCCGCCCAGGTACACAGGGTACCCTGATTCAGGCATATTGATGTTTAGCAACTCCATTTTGTTTCATGGTAGCCTGCATTGGCACATAGACAAGGATGCGAGCACAAGCAACATGATAATGTTATTTGACACCACCTCTGAGTCCTTCCGGCAGATGCGCGCTCCGGTTGTTCCTAGCCACGCTTCCCTGTTTGAGATGGATGGAATGCTCGGCATGTCCAGCTTTAATCATGCAGCCACAACCATTGATATCTGGATGTCACAAGACTATGATAGCGAGGCCTGGGCCTTGAAATACCGTGTTGATTTGCCGGTTACAGATCTCACTGCGCAGTTTGGAAAGTTTACCGAAACTTGGAATTTGGTGGTCACTTGTTGGAACGGTGATGTGCTCATGCTGATCAAATTTGGTGAGTGGCTACTTCAGGTTGACGTGGATGGCAAGTTGGTTGCCAGTTTTCACCGCAAATTAGTCCGTTTTACTCAATTCCAACTCAAACAAACTCTTGTTCCACATACCTTCTTTCCGACACTAGCGGGTTATGCTGTGAACACTTTGCCTTTCATATCACCAGATGATTATGTTGTGGACAGCTAGCCTTTCACTCGAGGGCTGTTGAGTGCTTGTTAGCGACATAGCTATCTGTATCCACATGACCTGTAGTATTTATTCACTGGATCTGCTATGAGCCTGCTAGCTTCTTTGTTGATGTGTAAAATGTTATAATCAAGGAGCTCTGACCTTACGTGGTTGTGTTTTATTTCTGTGAATATCCTTTTGGGCTGAAGATGGGTGTTGATGCTGAAATTACAAGTCATTTGGGACTGCATTTGAAATATTTGCCAATTGCTCTGGCTCTCCCCTTTGTTTCCTTGAACTGATGAAATGGACTTATCCGCCCTTTATATAGTGATCTTCTTAGTACTCAATACTAGTTATCAATTCTACCTGCCTCTTGTCTCTGTTTATTTAGCTGATGAATTGACTTGAGTCTTCTTTATTAGCGACTACCTGGAGGTCTTCTTAGTACGCAAATTTAGGAGTAAATATACACATGCTTCATGAATCCCGATTCTATGTTTTCCTTTTGCTACTCTTAGAGATTAGCTGGTGGTCTTCTTAGTAAAGCTGCACCTGAGTTCTATGATATTCTCTGTTATGGATTTTCTTTTTACAAGAGCTTGAAGCAGTGGTTTAATTTAAAGATTGCATCATAGTCAACTATTGGATGAAATGTTCTGTTTGTGTTCATTCTTGTTCACGATTCATTTCATCTGGTTAGGAATTATAACACATTAACATTCCACCTTTGTGTCGCATCATTTGCAATTATCTTTAATCATTTCACTTTAGCTGCTAGCCATTTTAAAGAATCAATGATTCATGTGATGTTCAATCTAGACATAAGCTCGTGTACTGATAAGTAGAAGAAAGGTTTATCATGGCCGGGCCTTAAGCTTGTGTTTGATCAATCTGACAAAAAGGGCAGCCCGGTGCATGTAGCTCCCGCTTGCGCAGGGTCGGGGAAGGGTCCGACCACTTTGGGTCTATAGTACGCAGCCTTTCCCTACATTTCTGTAAGAGGCTGTTTCCAGGACTTGAACCCGTGACCTCATGGTCACAAGGCAGCAGCTTTGATCAATCTGACACCGGCCAAAATTAAGTCTCATCATCTTAGACTGCATGTGCATTAGAAGAGCAGGCATTCACCACCCGTGCATACTAGCGTTCCTTGCTTTTTCCACGGCGTGTGCTGCTAACTCCAATCAACATAGCCAAATCACTCCCACTAGTATGCAGAAGTTGAAATTATTACTCACAGGCATGTGCTAGTGTAACTACAAGGGTTGTACGGGGTTTATGCTGAATGCACACAGTGGTCTGTATTTCCAACAAGTTGTTATAATCAGTGACTAAAACTGCACATATGCTGCACCCTTGTGATCATTTTCAGTGACTAAACCTGGTATTATGGTCCAGATTGAAATCGCACTTACACATCCATGCTACACAATCAAGTGAGCAGGATATTTATATATAAAGCAACACTACAACAACTCTAAACTGCTTGATAATTTGTCATTACAGAATGGAGCGTACACATTCACAGAACTGCTTCAACCACAGATAATGTACCAGGTAAAAAGAAATTGAAACATGGCAAAAGTGCAGAGCCTTGAAAACAGTAATTAAACTTATATTACATGGATTCCCCCCTTCCTAGGAGGAACATTATAGATAATTCCAGGGAAATACAGAAACTGAAGACAGTATGATGAACACTGCCATTAGCAATGATCAAACAGCAGCAGACAACAAGACAGTAAGAAGCCTGAACAAGAATGTTCATATGATAGATCTGCAACACAAGCATCGGAGAGAGGGTTAAATTTCCAAGCATCAGAAAGAAAAGTAAACAAAACTAATTACTATAATCAAATAATAGTAAAAGTTACAGAGGCGCACTGTAACAATGAAAATGCTTTGAACACATCCTGGAAAACAAAAACTGAACCAAACTAATACTAGAAGCTACCAAAACTTATCATTTACTTTCATCATAAAACAGTAGAAGTTACTGAAGCAGACTGTAAAAAAAATGAATAAAAAAACTAGGAACTATCCAACTTATAGAAAACTGAACAAGCACTAATTGTGACCACAAACACATTAAACCTATCCGAAAACTGGACTCCAAATTACATATCCTTAGCACTTTGAATTACTATCACCACAACATAGTAAACCTATCTAAAATGCACGGTAAAATACAGATCCTTAGCACTGTAAAATACTCTGACCCCGGGACAGTAAACATATACTGAAAATGCACATATCCTTAGCACTGAAAATTATTGTGACCTTGGGACAGTAAGCCTATCTGAAATGCACTGTAATTTAACACCATTATCACTGAAATGCTCTGGCCAGCAACACAAAAAAGAAGAACCATACCTCGTTACCGAAGCGAGTACCAAATGTTGTTTCAACTTCAGTAGCAAAAGGAATAAGACGAGGAACATGATGCACCGCTCACAATGAATGCTTCTCGCAAGACTTATACAAAATGATTAAGATGGTAAACCAAAAACAACAGCTCTTCCACAACCCTTCCTCAATCTACCCATCTATTTTCACTAACCATGGTAAATTGATTATGATAGTAAAAACTAAAAAACAACAGCTGAATGAACACCCTCCCACTACTAGACACACTCAACTAAATCATTATTATCATTCACAAAAAGAATTTCTTTTATAGAGACCAACTTGCATAACTAACTAAAAATTATAGGAATCAGTCAATCAGCACTACAACTAACACACACTAAATACCACCTACAAAATATGCCACTACACCAGGAAGCAACAAATGTAAAGGTAATACTACAATTACAATGTAATTCACTGAAATTACACTGGGATTTACAGATAACTACACTGATGTTACAGTGTAATTACACTGCAATTTAGACTGGAATTTGTACTACATAGTATAGTAAGTTACATGGTTGTACAACACTATGCAATTATACTGGACTACCAGCATATCAAAACTGAAAATTTAAACTGGTAGTTTCAGTAGAAAATCACTGTAAGTAACACTAAAAAAACTGGAAATACAGTGCAAATCATTGAAAGTTACACTGAAAAATATCACTACAAGTTACGCTGGAATACTGGAAAATACAGAGTAAAATCACTGTAAGTTACACATTACTTATAATGTAATATGGACTGTAATTATAGTAAAAAATTCACTGTAAATTAAACTAAAATTGCATTTACACTTGACTACAATGAAATTAAACTGAAATTCCACTCAAATTTACACGAAATTCGACCTACCATACTGTATATATCTTGC
>NC_057800.1:701322015-701323736 GCF_018294505.1 Triticum aestivum
AAAAAAAAAAGGAAAGAGACGCGATGGGCGAAGTTAGCGGGTTCTTGAAAAGTTTACGGCCCGATAAGAGTCAGGCAGCCTGAGAGCTGAAGAAAAAACAGAATTGCACGAATCTCAACACATATATCAAACGGGCAAAAAAACGAATGAAAGCGAATTGATTTCATCCAACTAAAAATTAGCAATTCTGTTTATTAAGGGTATGTCTTTTTAAATCATTGGATCAAAGTTACAATAGTGTTTGCTTGGATCTGCGATGTGTAAGTTAACACAATATTTACACATAAGTTCTTCGAATCAAAGTTGCGATGATTTTCGTACGTCAGTTAACAAGCATGAGATGCATAAATTACCGAGCTATTTAAACATAAATTACCGATGATATGTTTTAATGAAAAAAATCTTGTGTGATAAATCATGTACATATTACTAACAAAATGAAACATTCGTTGTTTACGTATACCTATGTGTTAACAAAAAATTAATCACTGGGGTCAAAGTTATCACGGTGTTTGTGTGTAATTTATCAAGTCAGTAGCATGCAAGTTATCATGCAATTTACAACGAAGTTATCGGGTATGTTTTAACAAACCTTTTTCTTGGGTCCAAGTTATCATGACGTTTGTACGTAAGTGATCAGATCCTTGACGCATAAATTACCATGCTATTTACACATAAATTGTGGGGGATGTTTAAATAACTTTTTTGAACCATGTAAATGATATGAAACATGCGGAAAACTTGGATGCACAACTTAAAGTAATTGGGAACAATGAGACTGTTGGTTCAATTTCTTTGAGAAACTCGTATTGAGAATAAGTAGTGTGTACCTTGTGACAAAACAACAAATTGATCTAGGCTAGTTGGTTGTTTATGTTTGATTGGCACATGAGGTTGTGGGTTTGACTTTCGGCTACTACAACATTTTTTGGCTACTAGCAAACATGCCCGTGCGTTGCAACGGGAGGAGAAATCACATGTCCTAGTCTAGTAGACATGCCTCAACACCTCCCTTCCTCAGAGCCACGTTCTCTATTTTAACACAGTGGCCCATTATATCCCCACTTGCCAGCTTCATTGTGTCAAGTTGAAACAAAAGGCCCACTTGCCTCCTTCATTGTGTCAAGTTGAAACAAAAGGTGCTTGAAACAAAAGGTGTCCCAAAGTAGGTGTTTACCTTTTTTTGCAAAACTTAGTATAGAGAATGCAATACGTGCTTGTCCCGCTTGTTTCTTCTTTGTTGCATCTTTGCAAATGTAACATTTGATGCGTCTGCATTGTTGCCTTGTGATGGATGTTATCCGTTGTCGGGCCTTCTCTTCTCAAGTGTCAATTTCGCATCAAAAAACTTGGCCTTCTGGTTTTCAAGAATTTCATACTTCTGTGACCCCATATTATCCATAGACTGATAGCAAAATCCTCAATCGATCATGTCCTTCAAGTTGCACATTGCTTTCTACCACATCGTTTTTAAACGAAGGCCACTCATGCATTGTTTTTCCTTTCTCGATCGATCTAAAGTTCAAAGTTTGGGTCCTCACATAGTACCTGTCTCCTTCACATTTGAATTGACATATAACATAATTCAAATATAGAATATGATAGTTGCAGGCACACCTCGTTCATATGTATGTGCACGTCACGGTTCCAGCACTTCGTTGCGGAAGGCGGCAAACGGCGGGAAGGAGCGTTGGTGTTGGCAGACAAGAACCCTAGGCGTG
>NC_057800.1:701341748-701356612 GCF_018294505.1 Triticum aestivum
AATGCAATACGTGCTTGTCCCGCTTGTTTCTTCTTTGTTGCATCTTTGCAAATGTAACATTTGATGCGTCTGCATTGTTGCCTTGTGATGGATGTTATCCGTTGTCGGGCCTTCTCTTCTCAAGTGTCAATTTCGCATCAAAAAACTTGGCCTTCTGGTTTTCAAGAATTTCATACTTCTGTGACCCCATATTATCCATAGACTGATAGCAAAATCCTCAATCGATCATGTCCTTCAAGTTGCACATTGCTTTCTACCACATCGTTTTTAAACGAAGGCCACTCATGCATTGTTTTTCCTTTCTCGATCGATCTAAAGTTCAAAGTTTGGGTCCTCACATAGTACCTGTCTCCTTCACATTTGAATTGACATATAACATAATTCAAATATAGAATATGATAGTTGCAGGCACACCTCGTTCATATGTATGTGCACGTCACGGTTCCAGCACTTCGTTGCGGAAGGCGGCAAACGGCGGGAAGGAGCGTTGGTGTTGGCAGACAAGAACCCTAGGCGTGATTTATTTCCTCGCAAGAGAAGGGAGGCAAGAGCAAATCCATGCAGTAGGAGTGACAGGAGGGGGAGCGAGCTATGAGTTGAAGTGATTAAATATGCTGGATAACTAAACATCATGCAAAAAAGGTAAGAAAAACCAAAAACAAAAGAAATAAGAGTTGTCCATGGGTGCTGAGTATAGGCAAAGAAAGGTAGGAGATGGCCAACATGCCAACATGTACTCCCCGCAAAAAAAACATGCCAACATTCAAGCGCACCCTTTTTTTTTAAGAAAACATGCAAGTGCACTCAAGAGACACTAGTAGAAAATGGGGCTTTGGTCCAGGCCGGATAAGCCCATTAGTCCCGGTTCAGTCCAGAACCGGGACCAATGGGTGCATTTATCCCGGTTCGTGCGGCTAAGGCATTAGTCCCGGTTCACCTAGGCCCTTTAGTCCCGGTTCGTGCCACGAACCGGGACTAAAAGGTGCGATGCCCATTAGTCCCGGTTGGTGGCACCAACCGGTACTAAAGGTTAGACCTTTAGTCCCGGTTGGTGCCACCAACCAGGACTAATGGGCTTTGAGGCATTAGTACCGGTTCATGGCACGAACCAGTACTAAAGGTCCCATTTTCAAACTCCCCACCCCCCCCTGGACCGCCTTTTCAGTTTTAGAAAAAACAAAAGAAAATGATGGAAATGTCAAAAAAATAAAATAAAATAAGTTTCCCATGTGATATGTGGTCTAGTTGTTGGTAAAATTTACAAATATGAATTTCGACTTTATTTACAAAATCTCTCTGGAATTTGTAAAATGGGCATAACTTTTGCATACGAACTCGGATTAAAAAGTTTTTTATATGAAAAATCTTCTACTCAAAAAGTTACATCCGATGGAGACCGCCTACGGCCTGTTTGCAAATTTGTAGAATCCTCAAATTCCAAAAGGAAAAAAGTTATGCTCAAATTTTAGTTTTTTTATTTTTTCATTAAATCTGGTCAAACTATGGTCAAACTACTTATTCAAGAAGTATTAGTGTTACTAAATAATTATTCAAGAATATTAGTGTTATTAAATAATTATTTCTGTTTTTTTGAATTTTGGTCAAATCTGGTCAAACTATGGTCAAACTGTGGTCAAACAATGGTCAAACTACTTATTCAAGAAATATTAGTGTTCCTAAAAAAATTATTGTTTTTTAGAACAATAGTTTCAAACTCAAACAGTGAAATGTGTGACTTCATGCTCAAGCTAAACTCCTGAGGGTTAATAGGATTGACATCTTACTATTGTCAGGAAAACAACGAGTGCAGACTTGAAAACGAGGGAGAATAGAATCCGGAAGTTAAGCGTGCTCAGGCTGGGGGAGTGGGAGGATGGGTGACCGTCCGGGAAGTTAGATGATTTGGAATGATGAGGGGTGATTAGAGATTAAATTGAGCAGTGATGAGGGGAGATTAGAGGTTAGAGGTTAAAATAATTCAGAAATTTGAAAATAAAAAAATTTAAAAAAAATCAGAAAATTTCCTTTAGTACCGGTTGGTGTTACCAACCGGGACTAAAGGTGGACCGGCCACATGGAGGGCCTTTAGTCCCGGTTCTGGTTTGATTGGGGGCTGGTGCGCATGTGGAGGCCCAACTGGGCTAGACGGATTGAGCAGAAATAGAGACGACGGCCTACTTCTTTTTTGGACACAGAACAAAGCTAGCGCGCTTGGCCTGGTTGTACGGTGCGTACCCATGAGGTCGTGAGTTCGACACCACCACGGCATTAATTTTTCCTTTTCCTCAGAAAGGCTGTGCGCAAGCTATCGGCCCAAGCGACAAAATTTTAGATGGAAGCGCTTTTTATTTTCTAGCGGTCGAACGCCCCAAAATTTAGTACCACCTTGAATAGAAAAAAATTCTAATATATTTTAGCGGTGAATGGATGAAAAATTTAGAGAAACACACCTTGCTTTATTAGTAGGTATAGATATAGATATAGATTTATTGCACCATATAAAAAATTACAACAAAATTGGATCCCATTAAAGCATAATAATTTTGAGACGCCGATCCAAAATTCATTCAAAGGTGTCAGCTATTCCCTAAAATTGGATCACATTAAAGCCGCAATTATTCTGCGTCGTGACTGTTTCCAAAAAATCGTATCTCATTAAAGCTGCAATTATTCCACAGCGTGCGATCGGCTATTTATCGCACCATAGGAAATTTGCTACCAAATCCGATCCCATTAAACCATAAATAATTTTGGGGCGCATGACATGAAAGTCATGAATTACGACATTAGAAAAAATACGTTGTAAAATCGGAGTTCATTAAAGCACCAACAATTCACGGCACGCGATCAAAAAGTCAATAAAAGGTGTTAGCTATTCCCTAAAATTGGATCTCATTAAAAGCGGGAATTATTCCGCTGGCTTGACCGTTTCTAAAAAATTAAATCTCATTAAAGCAGCAATTATTCCGCAGCATGCAATCAGCTATTTAAGCTGATTGTAATGGGGAGTATCACATACTAGTATCATGTATGTGATACTAGTATATGATACTACTTCCGTAATGCATAGTATCATAAGTTAGTATCTTAGATTGCCTTATTAATTGTGATGCATGACACAAAATAGTATAAATATTTAATATGATACAATATCATTATATGATACCATGTCCTCTATTTCCTTATTTAATTGTGTGCCACATCATTTAAAAAGTCTAGTTGGCATGCATGATACCACTTATAATATCCCATTTCGACCAACCTTAGATCACACCATAGAAAAATTTCCTACAAAATCGGATCTCATTAAATTGTAAATAATTTCGGGGCGCATGACAGGAAAGTCATTTATCACGACATCAGACAAATACTTGTAAAACCGGAGCTCATTAAAGTGCCAACAATTCGACAACACGCGATCAGAAAGTCATTAAAAGGTGTCAGCTATTCCCTAAAATTGGATCTCACTAAAGCGGCAAATTTTCCGTGGCGTGACTGTTTCCAAAAAATCGGATCTCATTAAAGCGACAATTATTCTGCAGTGTGCGATCATGATCGGGTATATATATGCGAGCCAGGCCTTTCTGGCTAGCTACTATAAACTGGTTCCTTCACATAGTTTTAATCTGGAGGTGACTGAGGTTAGTCCTGCTCCAAGAAGCTGGCAATGGCGTCCATGTTGACGGTGCATATGAATCAAGGACAAGGGGAAACAAGCTATGCTCGCAACTCCTTTGTTCAGGTATATATATTTTTTTTCCTCCAGATTAACTCACTATGTTGTTGACACCTGGCTTCCATCGACAATTCCGTCAAGAATTTCTTCACACATGGTTGGGAACATTTTAAAGAAGAACGAGAATCTTATAAGGATCACATTTTCTGAATAACTGCACCTCGATCTCGATTACAGAATGGTGAGCAGAAGAGAATGAAGCCCCTGATAGAAACGGCTATCCTTGATTTATGCCCCAGCACTAGCACGTTGTTGCCCACAAAGATGGTGATTGCCGACCTAGGGTGCTCCTCTGGCCCAAACGCGATAGCGCTAGTGTTGATTGCCGTAGAGGCCATCCACAATCACTACCACCAGTTCTTACAGCCACCTCCCGAAGTGTCTGTGCTCCTCAACGACCTGCCTGACAACGACTTCAACATGGTGCTGAAGAGCTTGGTCACGCTACGTTGAAGCAACAAGTCTATTGTCATGACTGGGGTTTTACCGGGGTCATTTCACGAGAGGCTCTTCACTAGTGGTTCCTTGCATCTTGTCTGCTCGTCCAACAGCCTGCATTGGCTCTCGAAGGTGTGAGTTTAAAACTGCTCGATTTGGTGCTTTACTTGTTAATTCCGCAAGCAGAACCTTATTTACCTTTACAGGCTCCTGAAGGTCTGACAATGAACCAGATCCCGGCGTATGACATTGACGAGCATACCAGGCTTGAAAGGCGCCCAATGGTCCTTCAGGCTTATGCACAACAGTTCAGGAAAGATTTTACACGTTTCCTCGAGCTGAGGGTGAAAGAAATGGTCCCAGGAGGCCGGATGGTTGTTTCTCTTGCAGGGAGGGATTCTGATGTAATCACCCCCGAATTCTCTCCCCTCTGGGAATTCATAGCTCAGATTCTAAGCATCATGGTCTCAAAGGTATGGTTTTTCTAGTATAGTACGTTTATAATTTGCTAACAAACACCGAGTATTTGACCACCAAATCTTTTGGCATGCTTTTAACAGGGTGTAATTGACAAAGCAAAGTTTAACTCTTTCTATTTGCCTGTGTATGAACCTTCCAACAAAGAGCTGAGGGAGATCATCCAAGATGAAGGCTCATTTTCAATCACTGAGATGCAGGTGAACAATCCTTTTGTCGGTCTGGACAGCGCACTTGTGGTCCCAAGCAGGTTTGCTAGCGTGACCAAAGCCATATTTGAGCCGATAATAGTCCATCATTTTGGAGAAGTCATGGATGAATTCGTGAGGACCTTGGAACGACGCTGGATCTTGGAAGGCAGCTTGCAAGTCGATCTTGCCAAAAGCCCACGACCAATGCTAGCGGTATCCCTCAAGAAGGCATGACCGGGCACACATGTTACTCTAGTTCTCTGTGGTGGTGCCATGAAGACAGAGAGTTCGTGAAGGAAATATGCCCTAGAGGCAATAATAAAGTTGTTATTTTATATTTCCTTATTTATGATAAATGTTTATTATTCATGCTAGAATTGTATTGATCGGAAACCTAAATACATGTGTGAATACATAGAAAAATATTGTGTCCCTAGCGAGCCTCTACTTGACTAGCTCGTTGATCAAAGATGGTTAAAGTTTCCTAACTGATGTCTACTACGCAACCTTCTTCTTATAGACGTTGTTGGGCCTCCAAGTGCAGAGATTTGTATCCGTGGGAGGCGTAGGATGAAGATGGTCTCTCTCAAACAACCCCGCAACCGAATAACAAAGAGTCTCTTGTGTCCCCAACAAACACAATACAATGGTAGATTGTATAGGTGCACTAGTTCGGCGAAGAGATGGTGATACAAGTGCAATATGGATGATAGATATAGATTTTTGTAACCTGAAAATATAAAAACAGCAAGGTAACTAGCAACAAAAGTGAGCGAAAACGATATTCCAATGCTTAGAAACAAGGACTAGGGTTCATACTTTCACTAGTGCAAGTTCTCTCAACAATGATAACATAATTAGATCATATAACAATCCCTCAACGTGCAACAAAGAGTCACTCCAAAGTCACTAATAGCAGAGAACAAACAAAGAGATTATTGTATGGTACAAAACCACATCAAAGTTATTCTTTCTGATCGATCTATTAGGCTATTCCCTTAAGCGTCACAAACAGCCCTAGAGTTCATACTAAAATAACACCTTAAGACACACATCAACCAGAACCCTTGTAACGCCCCTAGACCGGAGCTTCAGATGCCTTCTAGGGTTTCCGGGTTTTCGTTGTGTGTTTTGTTTGGTCCGTTGCATTTCATCTTTGCATCATGTGCATTGCATCATGTCATCATGCCATTATTTTTGCAACCATTTCAAAACTCTTTTAAATAAATCGAATGGATCTTCGATCCATTTAAATCGAGGGAAGGATGACTTCTCTTTATAACATATCCTCCCGATAGTAGGGAGCTATATTAAATATTCCATTTTCGGAATCACCCATGAAAACACTTGCCTATAATTACATGTCTTTTCTTCTTCGAGTTTGCTCCTCAAACTTCGCCCATAAATTCTTTCATCTTTTTCCGGAGCTCCACTAAAAATCCGAATACTTTTGGACTCTTCATTACCTTGAACTTATTCAAACCATTTGAATCAAATTCAAATGGATTTGAATTTAGATCTCTCAATCATGGCCTTTCCTATTTTCCTGGAACAAGCACATTTTTGTGAGTCCGGGAAAATTATCCGCGCCTCCAACTTCGTCCCCTATCCTCTCTTTCTTCTCTTCCTTATCTCTGTTTTTTTCTCTTTTGAGTGGGAGAGAGGGTGCCCAACAGGCCATTTAGGCCCAGCTACACCTCAGGCCAGCCGCAGCCCACTTGGGCCTCCCTAGGCCCACCCCAGCGCTGGCCTCTAAGGCCCAGCCCCCACCTACAGCTAACCCTAGCGCCAGGGAGCTTCTCCCCTCGCGCCGCCACAAGGAGAGCGTGCCCGATCCCTTTCCTCCTCCCGCTCGATACTCTGTCCTCTCCCGATTCCCTGCTCGTTCCTCACGCCGCCAGGGAGAGGCTCTGCGCTCGATCTCCTCGCTCTCTCCCGATCCCATCGCCTCAGTCTCCCTCGTTTCCTCCCAACGCCGCCGCAAGCCCGCACAGCACCCCGCAGCTAGCGCCAGAAGCTCGCTTCCTCTTCGCCATGGCCTCGAGCCCGATTCCCTCGTCCTTCTCCTCTTGTCGCCCTGGCCTCCTTCCTCCATGGCGCCTCCTCGCGCCCGAAGCCCGTGGTCCGGCGCCCGCACGTCGCCCCATCGAGCTCCGTCCATCCCTTCTCCTTCTCGGGTTCGTCTCCAGCGCCGCATCGCCAGGGACGCCGAGCGCTACCGCGCAACCCCGCCGGTGACCTCTACCTCCAATGAGGCCCCTTGGCCTCCACCTTGTCGCTTGTCCGCCGTCCCGCCGCGTCCTCCCTATCCTCCGTGGCCGCGTGCCGCTCTGGCCGGTGAGCCCATGCTCCGGCGCCGCGCCACTGCGACCAGGAGCTCCTCGCCCCGACACGCACCTGGCCCTGCTTCTCCTCCTTGCGCTATGGTCTTGGCCCCTCTGCTCCGTCCGTCGCCTCTGCTGCCCTCCTCGGCGTCCTGCTCGACCTCTCCATGGGCCACGGACATGTGTTGTAGCCTGCCTTGCTGCTGCCCACCCGAGGCCTCCATGGTTTTGCTTCGATTTGAATTCGACCGGCAAGTTCCTCTTCACAGAACGTCTACACGACGACCGCCGAGTACCTCTTCGCGAGTACCACTACCATCGCGTGGATCCGCTAAGACCGTGGAGTAAACGGACAAGTACCCCTACGCGCGAAGACGCCAAGACCGTTTCGGGATTCACCAAGTACCACTACGGCCGGAGACCTCGACGTTCCACGCCTAAAACGATCACCGAACCGGAGATAACGCCAAGTACTAGGTCAACGAGAACCGCCAAGTTCATCTTCCGCCCTCTCCGAAATCGTCAAGTACCACTCAGAACTATGTACGACGACCGTCGCCGAAGACCCGTGTAACGCAAATGTCAAGTTCAACTACCGTCGCGTGAACCGCTACTTCCCATGACGACCCCGTGACAACTACTTCCCCTTCGACAAGTGAACCCCTCCGATAACGCACGCTTCAAAGGTATAACATCGAGACGACCGTCGTGGATGAATGTTGTGTGATGTATGAGTTGCAACCTTTTGTCTGCACCATGTCTGTAGTGTCTCTCGCTTCCATGCCATCTACTCATGGGACACCCGGTATCCGAGAGCGCCCCACCATCTTTTACACGCATCCGCATACTTCTCCTTTGCAGCGGTATCTCAATCGAGTTACCGGAACCGGAACGTTGCCGTGGCACCGTTACCGTTATCGTTGCCGTGGCACCCCTTTTCGTTTTCACCACGATGACAAAATGCTTCATAATGCTCTTGTCAACTTTTAATAAAAATTGCATAAACTTGTTCATGTCATCCACATCATGATAACAACTTCAAGATTGGTTAAAATTGTTGTTGCACCAAATTGATAATTGCATATGGGGATTTACCGGTTTTGTTGTTTATTATATCCGGCCCTATTTAAATTGTGTAGATGGTATAGTTTGTTATGCTACACCTCTTGCCATGTTAACCAACATTTAATATTGTTGAGTACCTAACCAAGAGAGAACTAAATAATTGATGTGGTGTTCCGTCAATATGCAACTCGTTGCATATTGAGCTCCACTTAACTTGTAGTTTTGTTTGTGCCCCTTGCCATGCCATGCATATTTAAACCGGACATGCATCATACTTGGTTGTGCATCATGCCATGCTTATGTGGTGGTTGTTTACTATGTTCTGTGCTTCTTCCCGGTGTTGCTTCTTCGGGTTGGTTCCGATAACGCCGCGTTTGTGAGGATTCGTCCAACTACATCCGTTTGTCTTCTTCATGGACTCGTTCTTCTTCCTTGCGGGATCTCATGCAAGATGACCATACCCTCAAAATCACTTCTATCTTTTCTTGCTAGTTGCTCGCTCTTTTGCTATGCCTGTGCTGCGATACCTACCACTTGCTTATCATGCCACCCATATTGTTGAACCAAGCCTCTAACCCATCGTGTCCTAGCAAACCGTTGTTTGGCTATGTTACCGCTTTGCTCAGCCACTCTTATAGCATTGTTAGTTGCAGGTGAAGATTGGAGCTTGTTCCATGTTTGGAACATGGATATTTTATTGGGATATCACAATATCTCTTATTTAATTAATGCGTCTATATACTTGGTAAAGGGTGGAAGGCTCGGCCTTATGCCTGGTGTTTTGTTCCACTCTTGCCGCCCTAGTATCCGTCATATCGGTGTTATGTTCCCGGATTTTGCGTTCCTTACGCGGTTGGGTTATAATGGGAACCCCTTGACAGTTCGCTTTGAATAAAACTCCTCCAGCAAGGCCCAACATTGGTTTTACCATTTTCCACCTAGCCTTTTTTCCCTTGGGTTAGGCCAGCCCAAGGGTCATCTTTATTTTAAACCCCCGGGCCAATGCTTGTCTAAGTGTTGGTCCAAACTAGAGCCCCTTGCAGCACCACCTCGGGGAAACTCGAGGGCTAGTTTTAGTTGTACGGATTGCTTATCCGGTGTTGCCCTGAGAACGAGATATGTGCAGCTCCCATCAGGATGTCGGCGCATCGGGCGGTCTTGCTGGACTTGTTTTACCATTGTCGAGATGTCTTGTAACCGGGATTCCGAGTCTGATCGGGCCTTCCCGCTAGAAGGAATATCCTTCGTTGACCGTGAGAGCTTGTGATGGGCTAAGTTGGGACTCCCTTGCAGGGATTTGAACTTTCGAAAGCCGTGCCCGCGGTTATGGGCAGATGGGAATTTGTTAATGTCCGGTTGTAGAAAACCTGAAGTTGAACTTAACTAAAACACATCAGCCGCGTGTGTAACCGTGATGGTCTCTTCTCGTCGGGGTCCGGGAAGTGAACACGGTGTTGGAGTTATGCTTGACGTAGGTTGCTCTAGGATCACTTCTTGATCATAGATTCTCGATCGTGCTTTTGCTTTCTCTTGTCGCTCTCATTTGCGTTGTTAGCCACCATATATGCTAGTCGCTTGCTGCAACTCCACCTCATAGCTTTACCTTACCCATAAGCTTAAATAGTCTTGATCGTGAGGGTGTGAGAGTGCTGAGTCCCCGTGACTCACAGATACTTCCAGAACCAGTTTGCAGGTGCTGATGTAACCGAGCAGGTGACGCAACCAAGCTCAAGGAGGAGCTCGATGAAGATCTTGTCCTTTGTGTTGTTTCGGTCTAGTTGATCAGTAGTGGAGCCCAGTCGGGACGATCGGGGATCTGTGTAGCATTTGGGGTAGTCTTCTTTTATTTTGGTTCCGTAGTCGGACCTTGAGTGTATTTGGATGATGTAATGCTTTATTCATGTAATTGTGTGAAGTGGCGAGCGTAAGCCAACTATATATCTTTTCCCTTATTGTATTACATGGGTTGTTTGCGAAGATTACCTCACTTGCGACATTGCTTTCAATGCGGTTATGCCTCTAAGTCGTGATTCGACACGTGGGAGATATAGCCGCATCCAGGGCGTTACAAGTTGGTAATCAGAGCCTTCCCCGACCTTAGGAGCCCCCTGCTTGATCGAATCGTTGGCGTTGTTGAGTCTAGAAAAATGTTTTGAGTCATTTAGGATTATATATATCGGAGAGTAGGATTCTTTTTATTCCTCAGTCCCTTCGTCGCTCTGGTGAGGCATCCTGACGTAGAGTTTTGACTCTTCTCTTCTCAAATTTCACTTAAAAAAATTTAGGATCACACGGGTATCTTGGAGTCGTTCCGATGGTTTTGTGATGAGAACATTGTTCTTGGTGCCTGCTGACATTTAGGGGTTGTGGCAGTGTCCCGGGGAGTTGAGCTCCGAGGTGTTGTCGTCACAGTTTTATCGTTGCAGTTCTGGAATACCTGAGTTTAGTTTTGCCGACATCGAAAATCTCTTTTATGCAGTTGTTGGTGAGATAACCTCAACGCCACCCAGTACTGGGGCGGGAGTTCGGGAGTATTGCCATAACTCGTATAACGGATGCTTTTCGAAGGTTGAGGTAAACAATTTCCGAAGGTTTCTTGGTTATGTGTTGAAGGATGGATATAGCTGGATGTAGGATTTGCTAGTTTTGGGTGAGATATTATGCTTCCCCTGTATCCCCAACACCTGATTGCATAACCGGAAAGTTTCAGGAGTTTATAAGTGGGAATTCAAGTAGCTCTTAGGACATCTTTCCGACAGATGTATGATATGAAATTGGGGTTCGACGTCTAGTGGTCCGCCTATCCACGGTTGGTTTATAGTGGTCTCGTTGTGTCTTAAAGAGTCCTTGGCTATGCCAACTCGGGGATGCTTCGTATGTCATGTGCACTGCCTTGTACATGATGGTGCTGTACGATCGAGCCCGTGTAGGCCCCACCACGAAAACTTCGAACAAAATCTCTATCATATGTTTGTTCTGGCTTATTTTGCAAGCCAATCCTTTGTTTTGTTTTGGATTGTGGTATTTGAGTTGCTTCGAAGTCAAATGTTGATTCCATACCTTTTCCAAGCGGTGTTCTCATATTTCTATGTGAATACAAATCCTTCTTGATCATCGAGATTGTCATCTAAATTCCTTCTCTACCGGCGTGTTTCTCTTCAAGTGGATCTGATCACTTCAACATTTGCAAGATCCAATCTCAGTTCTTTTCAACGGTGTTCATTTCATTCGTCCCAAATTGCCTTTGTTTTCCCTCCCTCCCACCCTTTTCTTCAAGGAACCAGATTTCTTATTCAAGTATCCATTTTATTGATGGAAGTCTCTCCATTCTTTTTCCTTCATGTTTTTACCCGGTGTTTCTCATGAAGATGCTCTACTCGTTCTTCTTTCTCCATTCTTTTCTTCTCTGGTGGATTCAATTCAAGCTTTTGGTGTTGATCATATCCTTTCCTCGTTTCAGAAGTTTTATCATACCGGTGCTCATCATATTCATTCATTTCTTGCTATTCAATTATTCCGGAGTGCTGAAGATATCTCGGAAGCCTCGTCTTTTCCTTCAAGATCCGTTCAAACCTATTCCGAGGTTGTTATCTCATTCAAGCCATTTTTTTCTAACTGGTGTATTCTCCCTTTCAAGTAATCCTTCTAAGGTGTTTCTTCTCAGTGGGCCCTAACCCACATGTCTTTTTCCAGGATCTTACCTGACTCTTCTTATTTTCCCGGAGCGATTATCAAATCTTTTTAAGTTTGACGTAAGAATGAATTATCATCAATCAAATGTCTTTCTCCAAGATCGGTTTAAATCCTTTTCATCGTTGGCTCAATCTCTTCGCTTTTGATTCTTCCGGAGTGCCTCTACAATTATTGTTGGTGTTTCTCGTCGTAATTCTTAGATTTTGAAGGCTGAAGAAGATTTTTTCTCAATCTTGCTCCATTCTCTTCAAGATTCATGATGCTAGCTTGCCGCAATTCTCTCATAATTGTTTTGATTGTGAGAATTCCTTTCACCTATCTGGAGTCCATCAATTCAGGTTTATTCATTCTCAGCTTTTAGTTATCATTCTCCAATCTTACCGGTGTTTCGTTCAAGTGATCTCTAATCGGCTCGTGATCTCTTCGTTCTCATGTATCTAAATCCTCTCAAGCATCTTCGTTCATTTTATAATTCTTCCCGGTGTTTCTTTATCTTCTCTTCGTTCATTTTCAATTCTTACGGTGGTTCGTTCAAGAGTTCCTCTTCCTTTGTTTATCATATCAATTCATTCGTTGTTTCAATCCTACCGGCGGTTCATTGAAGACCTTCTCAAGTTTGCGCTATATCTATCTTAATCCTTTCTACGAGAATAAGTAGTATGCCAAATCCGTTGCTTGTCATCAATTAAATTGGTGAAGGTTATGCATAATGTAATTCTTATTCTTGTTTCATCCATATGTTAATCTTTTCTTCCGGAGTTTGTTCACGATGATTAAATTCTTGGTTTCAAGTGCTCATCTTTCTTTTCCCGGAGTTCCAAGCTCTCTCAATTATCTCGTCGCGTAGCTCCATCTAAATCATTGCAAGGATTTCACCTTGTGTTTTCGACCTCTCTTTCCTTCTGTTTGATCATTTCTTTTGTTACCGGAGTTCTTAATGAAAGTTCTTTCATGATGGTTCATCAAGGATTTATATTCCTTTTTGAAGTGTTCATCTACATTCTTTCCTGAGGAGCTTAAGTTTCTTCATCTTGCAATCTGGAGTGCAATTCCTTTCTTCCATATCATTAGAGGTGGTATTATGTCATTCTTGATAATTTGAGTTCATGTTTCATGATTCACATGTTGTTAAGAATGAGATATTTTAAATCCATCAACCTCTTCGTTGGAGTTATCTTGGGTTATATTTCACCTAAAGCCTTCCCTAAGGATTGTTCCTATTAATGGTGATAATATATGATCCAAGTTCTCTATCTACCCTCCCGGTGAAATATTTTCTCGTCTCCTTGTTCATATCAATCCAATTCTTTTTCCCGTGAGTCGCAGGTTGTCACCTCATAATTGAAGATGTATTCTTTAAGCCCATTTCAAGTTTATTCTTTCGTTGTTGTTTTTTTCAACAATTCCATTCGACCTTTCTCTTCAAGATGCTTTTCAAGCTCATTTGAGTTAGAAGATGGTGTTTTATTCTCCGTTCTTTTGTTCCGACGATCTACCTTTTATTCCTTCATCCGGAGGCATTGTGATGTCGCTATCTTCGACCCATCATCTTGTTTTGCCAAGATCATCTTCAATTCCTTCCTTTTCAGTCGGAGTGCTGCCCAAATTATGTCAATCTTATTCCTTCTCTATCTTGTTTTAACCGGAGTGTCATAGTGATTGATCCTTATCGTTCCTTGTACATCTCGTTTCTACCGGAGTGTTTGGATGTACTTCTTGTCCATTGCAACCCTTTTCTCATGTTTTTCAACCTACAGGGTTCTTGTAATGATCCTTGTTCCACTTTTCTAACAGAGTATTTTCAACTTTGTGCATCCTCGTTGTTTTCTTCCGTTCAACTTGTTCAACATCTAAAGGTTTTTTTGGTTTCATTCATCACTACTAGGAAAAGGGCTATAGATAGGATTGACACTAATGGCGCACCAGGGAGGCAGTGCGCCACTACTATATACTAATGGCGCACCAGTTGGTGATGCGCCATTAGTGTGGAAGACACTAATGGCGCACCAGAAAACAGGTGCGCCACTAGTGATAATTTTTTTCATTTTTACATACATACTAATGGCGCATCCTACCGAAGTGCGCCATTACTAGTTCTAACTAGTAATGGCGCACCAGACAGGGAGTGCGCCAATACTGATTTTTTTTTTTGCAAAACTACTAATGGCGCACCGCCTCACAGTGCGCCATTACTAGTTTAAACTACTAATGGCGCACCCTGTAGAAGTGTGCCATTAGTATATATTTTGATATCATGAATATTGTTAAATATCGTGGGCACTTTTTGATATCATGAATATTTTTAAATTTCATGGGCACTTTTTGAATTCATGAATATTTTTTCAAATTTGATGATATTTTTTCATATTCAATATGATAAAATATTGAATATTCATGAGGACACTCAATCTCGATCTCGATCCCACCCGCGCCTCCTCTCCCCTCTTCATTTAAAAAAAATAATAATAAAAAAGTGTAGACTACAATTGTTGTTAAACAACAATTATTACTGTTTTTATAAAAAAATATTACTGTTCATATTCATATTCATTTTCTAAAAAATTATTACATGCAACAAAAAAAATTTACTTATGGCGCATCTCTGGCTGGTGCGCCATTGCTATATATAAAAAAAGATTACTAATGGCGCACCTATGCCTGGTGCGACATTGCTATGTAAAAAGAAGATTACTAATGGCGCACCTCTGCCCGGTGCGTCATTGCTATGTAAAAAAAAGATTACTAATGGCGCACCGACCGCTGGTGCGCCATTAGTAAGATTCCCCCTAGCTAATTCCCTCCCTCTCGCCAGATCCCCTTCATCCCTCTCCCTCGCCCCCTAGCTAATTCCCCCCGCTGCCCCGACCCATGCCGCCGCCGACGGCCCCCGCACCCTCCCCCGCTCCACCGCCGCCGACGACCCACCGCACCCTCCCCCGC